>NC_080383.1:58068618-58191990 GCF_014773155.1 Arachis stenosperma
CATCTTGTTGCTTAGATTAGGTTTTTCTTCAAGTTCTTAAGAATAAATTCTAGTGTTTCAAGGTGATGTTCTTATCATCACAAAGCTGATTGATCATCATCAATTTAGCTCTTGAATGCAGTGTCCTGCTGAAGCTTAGCCGGCCATGTCTAATTCCTTTAGACTAAAGCTTAGACTAACATTGCATGATTCCTGGAATTCTCATTAAGAATTTTGATACCTTTATTTTCCTTTTCACTTAATTTTCGAAAAAGCACAAAAAAATTTTACAAAATCATAAAATCCAAAAAAATATTTCTTGTTTGAGTCTAGAGTCTCATTTTAAGTTTGGTGTCAATTGCATGTTTCTGTTCTTCTTGCATTTTCGAAATTTTTGCATGTGTCTTAATTAATCTTCAAGTTGTTCTGATGATTTTCTTGTTTTGATCTTTGAATTCTATTGACTTGAGTGTTTTGTTGTTTCTCATGTGCATTTTCATCTTGTTAGTATCAGTAGTATACAAACTGCTAAGTTTGGTGGTGTTGCATGCATATATTTGATTTTAGTTGCATTTTGATTATTCCTCTTATTAAAAATCCAAAAATATTTTTAATTTGTGTCTTTTCAAGTCATAATACAGAGAATGAAGATTCAGAACATACTGCAGAGGAATTATACAGAAAAAGCTGGGCATTCAAAATGCCCAGTGAAGAAGACAGACTGGCATTTAAACGCCAGCCAGGGTGCCTGGTTGGGCGTTTAACGCCCAAAAGGGTGCATTTTGGGCGTTAAACGCCAGAATGGATACCATTCTGGGCGTTCAACGCCAGGATGGTGCTAGGGGGAAGATTTTGTTTTCAAAATCAATTTTTTCAAGTTTTCAAAGTTTTTCAAAATCAAATCTTTTTCAAATCATCTTTTCAATCAAATGTTTTCAAAATCAATTTCTTTCCTTTTTCAAAGATACTTACTAACAATTAATGATTTGATGAACATTTTTGCCTTTTCTGTTGAGAAGGTTTTATGTTTGAATCATATCTTTTCTTGTTAGGCAAGTCATTAATTTTTAAAATCAAATCTTTTTAAATTGTTTTCAAATCATATCTTTTAAAATGTTTTTCAAATCATATCCTCTCAATCACATCTTTTTAAAAGCATAACTTTTGAATCATATCTTTTTAATCACATCTTTTTCAAAATAAGTTTTCAATCAAATCTTTTTTGATTTCTAATTTAAAAATCTTTTTCAAAAATTACTTGGTTTCTCTTCCACTTTGATTTTCGAAAATCAATTAGTGTTTTTCAAAAATGTTTTCAAAATATTTTAATTAATTTTCGAAAATCTTCTTCCCTCCTTCTCACATCCTTCTATTTATGGAGTACCACTCCTTCTCAATGCACAATTCGAACCTTATCCAATTAAAGTTCGAATTCTTCTTCTCCTTCTTCTTTCTATTTCTCTTTTCCTCTGACACCTCCAGGAATCTCTATACTATGACATAGAGGATTCCATATTTTCTTGTTCTCTTCTCTTTCATATGAGCAGGAGCAGAGACAAAGGCATTCTTGTTGAAGCTGACCCTGAACCCGAAAGGACCTTGAAGAGAAAGCTAAGAGAAGCCAAGCACACTAGAGGACCTGACCGAATTCTTCAAAGAAGAAGACATGGCAGCCGAAAACAACAATAATGCAAACAATGCAAGAAAGGTGCTGGGTGACTTTACTGCACCTACTCCTGATTTTTATGGGAGAAGCATCTCTATCCCTGCCATTGGAGCAAACAACTTTGAGCTTAAGCCTCAATTAGTTTCTCTAATGCACAGAATTGCAAGTTCCATGGACTTCCAATGGAAAATCCTCATCAGTTCTTAGCTGAATTCTTGCAAATCTGTGACACAGTCAAGACTAATGGGGTAGACCTGAGGTCTATAGACTGATGCTATTCCCTTTGCTGTAAGAGACAGAGCTAGAATATGGTTGGACTCTCAACCTAAAGAAAGCTTGGACTCTTGGGAAAAGCTAGTCAATGCCTTCTTGGCAAAGTTCTTTCCACCACAAAGATGGAGTAAGCTTAGAGTGGAAGTCCAAACCTTCAGACAGAAGGATGGAGAATCCCTCTATGAAGCTTGGGAAAGATACAAACAATTAATCAGAAAATGTCCCTCAGACATGCTTTCTGAATGGAGCATCATAGGTATTTTCTATGATGGTCTCTCTGAACTATCCAAGATGTCTTTGGATAGCTCTGCTGGAGGATCTCTTCATCTGAAGAAGACGCCTACAGAAGCTCAAGAGCTCATTGAAATGGTTGCAAATAACCAATTTATGTACACTTCTGAAAGAAATCCTGTGAACAATGGGATAAGTCAGAAGAAAGGAGTTCTTGAGATTGATGCTCTGAATGCCATTTTGGCTCAGAACAAGATATTGACTCAACAAGTCAATTTGATTTCTCAAAGTCTGTCTGGAATGCAAAATGCACCAAGCAGTACTAAGGAGGCTTCATCTGAGGAAGAAGCTTATGATCCTGAGAACCCTTCAATGGAAGAGGTGAATTACCTAGGAGAACCCTATGGTAACACCTATAATTCTTCATGGAGAAATCACCCAAATCTCTCATGGAAGAATCAAGAGAGACCTCAACAAGGTTTCAATAATAATGGTGGAAGAAACAGGTTTAGCAATGGCAAACCTTTTCCATCATCTTCTCAGCAACAGACAGAGAATCCTAAGCAGAACCCCTCTGACTTAGCAACCATGGTCTCTGATCTAATTAAAACCACTCAAAGTTTCATGAATGAAACAAGGTCCTCCATTAGGAATTTGGAAGGACAAGTGGGACAGCTGAGCAAGAAATTTACTGAACTCCCTCCAAGTACTCTCCCAAGCAACACAGAAGAAAATCCAAAGGGAGAGTGCAAAGCCATCAATATGGCCGAATTTGGAGAGGATGGAGAGGAAGTGGACGCCACTGAGGAAGACCTCAATGGACGTGCATCAACTTCCAATGAGTTCCCCAATGAGGAACCATGGGAATCTGAGGCTCAACATGAGACCATAGAGATTCCATTGGACTTACTTCTGCCTTTCATGAGCTCTGATGAGTATTCTTCCTCTGAAGAGGATGAGTATGTCACTGAAGAGCAAGTTGCTAAATACCTTGGAGCAATCATGAAGCTAAATGACAAGTTATTTGGAAATGAGACTTGGGAGGATGAACCTCCTTTGCTCACCAAAGAGCTGGATGACTTGTCTAGGCAGAAATTACCTCAAAAGAGACAAGATCCTGGGAAGTTTTCCATACCTTGTACCATAGGCACCATGACCTTCAAGAAGGCTCTGTGTGACTTAGGGTCAAGTGTAAACCTCATGCCTCTCTCAATAATGGAGAAGCTGAGGATCTTTAAGGTACAAGCTGCAAAAATCTCACTAGAGATGGCAGACAACTCAAGAAAACAAGCTCATGGACTTGTAGAGAATGTTCTGGTAAAGGTTGAAGACCATTACATTCCTACTGATTTCATAGTCCTAGAGACTGGGAAGTGCATGGATGAAACCATCATCCTTGGCAGACCCTTCCTAGCCACAGCAAAGGCTGTGATTGATGTTGATGGAGGTGAACTGATCATTCAAGTGAATGAAGAATCCTTTGTGTTTAAGGCTCAAGGATATCCCTCTGTCACCATAGAGATGAAGCATGAAGAGCTTCTCTCAAATCAGAGTCAAGAAGAGCCCCCACAGTCAAACTCTAAGTTTGGTGTTGGGAGGCCACAACCAAACTCTAAGTTTGGTGTTGAACCCCCACATTCAAACTCTAAGTTTGGTGTTGGGAGGTTCTCACATTGCTCTGAGTATCTGTGAGGTTTCATGAGAGTCCTCTGTCAAGCTAATGACATTAAAGAAGCGCTTGTTGGGAGGCAACCCAATGTTTTATAATTAACTATTTCCTTTTGTTATTTTATCTTTTTTGTAGGTTGATGATCATAAGAAGTCACAAAATCCATTGAAAAAGCAAAAACAGAATGAAAAACAGGAAGAAAAACAGCACACCCTGGAGGAAGATGCTGCTGGCGTTCAAACGCCAGTAAGCCTAGCAGATGGGCGTTTAACGCCCAGTCTGGCACCATTCTGGGCGTTTAACGCCAGAAAGGGGCACCAGACTGGCGTTAAACGCCAGAAAAGGGCAAGAACCTGGCGTTAAACGCCAGGAATGGGCACCAGCCCGGCGTTTAACGCCAGAAATGCCTCAAAACGTGATTTTGAGTGCCATTTGGTGCAGGGATGACTTTTCCTTGACACCTCAGGATCTGTGGACCCCACAGGATCCCCACCTACCCCCACCACTCTCTCTCTTCTTCTTCACCCATTCACCAATCACCTCAACATCTCTTTCTCTTCACCACTCACATCCATCCTTCATAAAATACTACTTCTTCCCCTAATGGCCGAAACACAAAGCCATTCCCTTCTTCCTCATTTCTTCCTCTTCTACTCTCTTCTTTCTTCTTTTACTCGAGGACGAGCAAACCTTTTAAGTTTGGTGTGGTAAAAGCATTGCTTTTTGTTTTTCCATAACCATTTATGGCATCCAAGGCCGGAGAAACCTCTAGAAAGAGGAAAGGGAAGACAAAAACTTCCACCTCCAAGTCATGGGAGATGGAGAGATTCATCTCAAGGGTGCATCAAGACCACTTCTATGAAGTTGTGGCCATGAAGAAGGGTCAACTTTGATCAAAGGTTGGACCAAGTCCTCATAGATATCTGTGAAAAGGACACCCAATGGAAGAGAAATTCAAGAGGAAAGCCGGTTCAACTGAGAAGGCATGACCTCAAGCCCATCACTAAGAAAAGAATGGAGCAAACAAGAGATCCTCCTCCTCAAAGAATCATGAGAGAGGAGCAACAAAGACAAGGAAGAGACATTGAGGAGCTCAAACACTCCATAGGATCTTCAAGAGGAAGAACAAGCCGCCATCACTAAGGTGGACCCGTTCTTTAATCTCCTTGTTCTTTATTTCTCTGTTTTTCGAAAATTATGCTTTATGTTTATCCATGTTTGTGTCTTATGATCATTAGTGTCTTAGTGTCTATGCCTTAAAGTTATGAATGTCCTATGAAATCCATCACCTTTCTTAAATGAAAACTGTTTTTATCACAAAAGAACAAGAAGTACAGGATTTCAAATTTATCTTTAAAACTAGCTTAATTAGTTTGATGTGGTGACAATACTTTTTGTTTTCTGAATGTATGCTTGAACAGTGCATATGTCTTTTGAATTTGTTGTTCATGAATGTTAAAATTTGTTGGCTCTTGAAAGAATGATGAAAAAGGAGACATGTTACTGAGGATCTGAAAAATCATAAAAATGATTCTTGAAGCAAGAAAAAGCAGTGAATACAAAAAAAAAAACGAAAAAAAAAGGAAAGAAAAAGAAAGAAAAGAAAGAAAAAGAAAAAAAAAAGAAAGAAATAAAGTTGTGATCCAAGGCAAAAAGAGTGTGCTTAAGAACCCTGGACACCTCTAATTGGGGACTCTAGCAAAGCTGAGTCACAATCTGAAAAGGTTCACCCAATTATGTGTCTGTGGCATGTATGTATCCGGTGGTAATACTGGAAGACAGAGTGCTTTGGGCCACGGCCAAGACTCATAAAGTAGCTGTGTTCAAGAATCATCATACTTAACTAGGAGAATCAATAACACTATCTGGATTCTAAGTTCCTAAAGAAGCCAATCATTCTGAACCTCAGAGGATAAAGTGAGATGCCAAAACTGTTTGGAGGCAAAAAGCTACTAGTCCCGCTCATCTAATTTGGAGCTAAGTTTCATTGATAATTTGGAGTCTATAGTATATTCTCTTCTTTTTATCTTATTTGATTTTCAGTTGCTTGAGGACAAGCAACAATTTAAGTTTGGTGTTGTGATGAGCGGATAATTTATACACTTTTTGGCATTGTTTTTAGTATGTTTTTAGTAGTTTTAGTTGAGTTCTTAGTATATTTTTATTAGTTTTTAGTTAAAATTCACTTTTCTGGACTTTACTATGAGTTTGTGTGTTTTTCTGTGATTTCAGGTATTTTCTGGCTGAAATTGAGGGACCTGAGCAAAAAATCTGATTCAGAGACTGAAAAGGACTGCAGATGCTGTTGGATTCTGACCTATCTGCACTCGAAGTGGATTTTCTGGAGCTACAGAAGCCCAATTGGCGCGCTCTCAACGGCATTGGAAAGTAGACATCCTGGGCTTTCCAGCAATATATGATAGTCCATACTTTGCCCAAGATTTGATGGCCCAAACCGGCGTTCAAAGTCACCTACAGAAATTCCAGCGTTAAACGCCGGAACTGGCACCTAAATGGGAGTTAAACGCCCAAACTGGCATAAAAGCTGGCATTTAACTCCAAGGAGAGTCTCTACACGAAAATGCTTCGTTGCTCAGCCCAAGCACACACCAAGTGGGCCCGGAAGTGGATTTTTATGTCATTTACTCATTTCTGTACACCCTAGGCTACTAGTTTTCTATAAGTAGGACCCTTTACTATTGTAATAGATATAGAGAGTCTTTTGATCATGTTTTGATGATTGAACTCACTTTGGGAGGCTGGCCATTCGGCCATGCCTAGACCTTGTTCTTATGTATTTTCAACGGTGGAGTTTCTACACACCATAGATTAAGGTGTGGAGCTCTGCTGTACCTCGAGTATTAATGCAATTACTATTGTTCTTCCATTCAATTCCGCTTGTTCTTGTTCTAAGATATCACTTGTTCTTCAACTTGATGAATGTGATGATCCGTGACACTCATCATCATTCTCACTCATGAACAAGGTGACTGACAACCACTTTTGTTCTACAAGCAACCAAGGCTCTAGTGAATATCTCTTGGATTCTTTAATCGGAATCTTCGTGGTATAGGCAGGACCTGATGGCGGCATTCAAGAGAATCCGGAAGGTCTAACCTTGTCTGTGGTATTCTGAGTAGGATTCAATGATTGAATGACTGTGACGTGCTTCAAACCTGTAACCTGCTGGGCGTTAGTGACAGACGCAAAAGAGGGATTCTATTCCAGTAGGGGAGGGAACCAAACCGGTGATTGGCCGCACTGTGACAGAGTGTATGAGCATTAGCTTTCACTGCGAGGATGGGAGGTAGCCACTGACAACGGTGAAACCCTACACGAGCTTGCCATGGAAAGGAGTAAGAAGGATTGGATGAAGACAGTAGGAAAGCAGAGAGGCGGAAGGGAAGGCATCTTCATACGCTTGTCTGAAGCTCTTACACCAATGATATACATAAGTATCTCTATCCTTATCTTTTATGTTATTTTCGTTCATCACTATACCCATTTGAGTCTGCCTGACTGAGATTTACAAGATGACCATAGCTTGCTTCATACCACCAATCTCCGTGGGATCGACCCTTACTCGCGTAAGGTTTATTACTTGGACGACCCAGTGCACTTGCTGGTTAGTTGTGCGAAGTTGTGTTTATGCCATGGTATTGAGCACCAAGTCTTTGGAGCCATTACCGGGGATTGTTCTTGTGTAAAAGTATTGATCACAATTTCGTGCACCAGCAAACGGAATCTTTATTTCAAGAGTCCTGAGATAGTCTGCAAAGCGGGCAAATTGCTTATCCTGTTCCGCTCTACGGAATTTCTGAGGATAAGGCATCTTGGCTTGATATTCTTCAACCTTAGATGCTGCAGGTTTATTCCTTACAGAAGTGGTTGAAGAAGCCTTGTTAGAGGGATTACTGCCAGCACTCTCAGGTGTCTGATCTCCCCTTGGCGTCTGAACGCCAGGATTGGGTGGAAAATGGGCGTTTAACGCCAACTTTTCCCCCTTTTCTGGCGTTTGAACGCCAGAACTGGGCAAGGAATGGGCGTTTAACGCCAGCTTTCCTTCCCTTTCTGGCGTTTGAACGCCAATAACATTCCTCTCTGGGCTCTTACTGTCCTCAGAGGGATTTTGAACAGTGGGTTGGTTGTCCTCTGTCAATTGTTCCTTGTTTGGCTTTTTGCTCTTTTGAGCAGTGATATTCAGTGTTTTCCCACTCCTCAGTTGAACTGCTTGACATTCCTCTGTTATCTGTTTAGATATTTGCTGTTTTGCTTGATTCAACTGCAGTTCTATGTTCTTGTTAGCAACCTTAGTATCATGGAGCATTTCTTTAAATTCTGCTAACTGTTCTGTCATCAGGAGCAATTGTTGATTAAGCTCATTCATCTGTTCTTGAGGATTAGGATCAGTGACTAATGCCATGAATTCCTCTTTTGGAACGAACTCATTGCTAGAATATAAGTATTGGTTTCTAGCAACAGTGTCTATAAGCTCTTGAGTTTCTTCAATTGTCTTCCTCATGTGTATAGATCCACCAGCTGAGTGGTCTAAAGACATCTGAGCTTTTTCTGTGAGCCCATAGTAGAAGATGTCTAACTGTACCCACTCTGAAAACATTTCAGAGGGGCATTTTCTAAGCATACCTCTATACCTCTCCCAGGCATTATAAAGGGATTCATTATCCTCTTGTTTAAAGCCTTGGATGTCCAACCTTAGTTGTGTCATCCTCTTTGGAGGGTAAAAATGATTCAAGAATTTGTCTGACAACTGTTTCCATGTCTTTATGCTTGCTGTAGGTTGGTTATTCAACCACCTTTTAGCTTGATCCTTTACAGCAAATGGAAACAGTAATAGTCTGTAGACATCCTGATCTACCTCTTTATCATGTACTGTGTCAGCAATTTGTAAGAACTGTGCCAGAAACTCAGTAGGTTCTTCCTGTGGAAGACCGGAATACTGGCAATTTTGCTGCACTATGATAATGAGTTGAGGATTTAGCTCAAAGCTGCTTGCTTTGATGGGAGGTGTACAGATGCTACTCCCATATGCAGCTGTAATGGGGTTAGCATATGACCCCAGAGTCCTTTTGGACTGATCAATCCCTCTTAGGTCCATAATGGACAAAAGGGAAATGATAATGATTGCAAATAGATAAATTTTGTTGTTTTTTTTTTTGAGTTAAACGAAAATAATAAAATAAAACAAAAGAAAATTAAAATAAAAATTCGAAAATCAAAAAGAAAATAAGATCAAAGCAAATTGAGAACTGAATCAAATAGTTAATTAAAAAGATTTTGAAAATAGCAATTAGAAAGATATGATTGAAAAATTTTTTATGAAAAAGATTTGATTTTAGAAAAGAGGAAAGAGAAAAACACAAAAAGACACCAAACTTAAAATTTTTAGAAAATCAAACACTAATTTTCGAAAATTTTAAAGGAAAAACACAAAGAGGACACCAAACTTAGAATTTTTATGAATCAAAAAGGGACTAAGAACATGCAAAAACGAAAATCAAGAGAAAAATAAAAGCATGCAAAAGACACCAAACTTAAAATATGAAACTAGACTCAACTAAAAGACTCTAAACCAATACAAATAAACAGTCCTAATCTAAGCAACAAGATAAGCCGTCAGTTGTCCAAACTTGAACAATCCCCGGCAACGGCGCCAAAAACTTGGTGCACGAAATTGCAATAACACTTTTGCAATCCCGCACAACTAACCAGCAAGTGCACTGGGTCGTCCAAGTAATACCTTGCGTGAGCAAGGGTCGATCCCACGGAGATTGTCGGCTTGAAGCAAGCTATGGTTATCTTGTAAATCTTAGTCAGGATATCAGAAATTATCAGGATTGATTGTAAAAAGCAAGAGAACATGAGATTAGTACTTGTTCAGCAGTAATGGAGAATAGGTTGAGGTTTTGGAGATGCTCCATCTTCTGAATCTCTGCTTTCCTACTGTCTTCTTCATCAAACACGCAAGGCTCCTTCCATGGCAAGCTGTATGTAGGGTTTCACTGTTGTCAGTGGCTACCTCCCATCCTCTCAGTGAAAATGTTCCTATGCTCTGTCACAGCATGGCTAATCAGCTGTCGGTTCTCGGTCAGGCCGGAATAGAATCCATCGATCCTTTTGCGTCTGTCACTAACGCCCCGCCTGCTAGGAGTTTGAAGCACGTCACAGTCATTCAGTCATTGAATCCTACTCAGAATACCACAGACAAGGTTTAGACCTTCCGGATTCTCTTGAATGCCGCCATCAGTTCTAGCTTATACCACGAAGATTCTGGTTAAGGAATCCAAGAGATATCTACTCAATCTAAAGTAGAACAGGGGTGGTTGTCAGGCACATGTTCATAGTTGAGAATGATGATGAGTGTCACGGATCATCACATTCATCCGGGTTAAGAGCAAGTGATATCTTAGAATGGAAGCAAGCATGATTGAATAAGAAACAGTAGTAATTGCATTAATCCATCAAGACACAGCAGAGCTCCTCACCCCCAACCATGGGGTTTAGAGACTCATGCCGTGGAAGGTATACAATGAAATGTGTAAAAATGTCATCAGGTACTTGATACAATGTCAAAAGATCCTATTAATAGTAAACTAGTATCCTAAGGTTTACAGAAATGAGTAAATGACATAAAAATCCACTTCCGGGCCCACTTGGTGTGTGCTTGGGCTGAGCAATGAAGCATTTTCGTGTAGAGACCTTTTCTGGAGTTAAACGCCAGCTTTCATGCCAGTTTGGGCGTTTAACTCCAAGTTTTATGCCAGTTCCAGCGTTTAACGCTGGAATTCCTGAGGGTAACTTTGAACGCCGGTTTGGGCCATTAAATCTTGGGCAAAGTATGGACTATCATATATTGCTGGAAAGCCCAGGATGTCTAATTTCCAACGCCGTTGAGAGCGCGCCAATTGGGCTTCTATAGCTCCAGAAAATCCACTTCGAGTGCAGGGAGGTCAGAATCCAACAGCATCTGCAGTCCTTTTCAGTCTCTGAATCAGATTTTTGCTCAGAACCTTCAATTTCAGTCAGAAAATACCTGAAATCACAGAAAAACACACAAACTCATAGTAAAGTCCAGAAAAGTGAATTTTAATTAAAAACTACTAAAAATATACTAAAAACTAACTAAAAGATACTAAAAACATACTAAAAACAATGCCAAAAAGTGTACAAATTATCCGCTCATCAGGTACCTCCCCAATTAATGAAGATCTTTTTCATCTACGATATCTCTTATAAAATCCTTTTCATTTTTTATTTTAAGTCTTTCTACGAAACGCGCCGACTTAAGCTCGACAAAACGTGAAAATCCTATGAACCGACCTAAACGGTCGTCAGGATAAAACGACGAGGTACAAGTCGGTGTAAAGAGGTTATAAGAAGTCGATCGTAAAAACTCGGGAACAAATCCGACTCATAAGTCGAAACGAGATCCCGAGTAGAAAAGCTCGGGAATACTACGATCCATAGATCGGTGTGAAGGACCGAGTAGAAGAAAAACGCATCGCAAAAATAACCTAAGTCATAAGAACTCACTAAAACTAAGTTGAGTATGAGGGATAACGAAAAGAGATAGGAAAACCTAGAAAGAAGTTTAAAGGCTGTCCCAAAAGTCCTTAAACAAAAAAGCTCAGAAAAACAAACAAGCCAAAAAGAAAGGTTTTCAAGAAAAGGTCAAGGGAAATTCAGAAAATCAAAAAGACATACACGCATAAGGTAACTTAAACCCTTATCCAAAAAAGGGTATTTATTTTGTTAAGTTAAAACCCTTATTAAAAAGGGCACGCATAAAATATTTTGTTTACGGCCTTAAAAGGCCAAAAGAAATTGTTCAACCAACCAACAAGAAATAAAAAAGTTTAAAAAAGGGGGGACTCACAGGCCGAGCCCCCATATAGCCATAAAAAAGTTATTTTTTCAGAGGAGTAGACGGATCACCACCACCAGAGTCAGGAAGAGCGCCATCAGGACCAGGAAGAGAGGCAGCCACAGGAGATGAAGAGGAAATCGGAGGAACAACTGAAGAACTCAGAGCGTCCTTAGAACGAGGAGGGGACTCAATGATCCTCTGCCCCCGAGTCTTCAATTCTGACTCGGAAACGATCACAGGGGCAGGAGGATCCACGATAGCACCATCAATAACAACTTTGTCAGGATGTAAAGGAGAAAGATCCAAGTCGAGAGCAATAGCTCTGACTTGCTCCAGAAAAATCCTCCAAGACTCCTCGGCACCATCAGCGATAGAGTCCTCCAACTCGGCGTACGCATTCCGAGAATTCAGCAAATCCTTCTTCACAGACACAAGATCTTGAAATAAACTCTGATAACTCTCCTGTGCTGTCTTCCTCAAGTTCGCCTCCATGTTGCATTGGGCCCGCAGCTTGCTCTCCTTCTCCCGAAGGCTATCTCTCTCTGCCCTCAGTTTAGCTACCTCCTCCTTCAACTCCCTCTCGTGGTCCTGGTAAGAAAGAAGCCTCCCCTCCAACTCTTCAACCTTCGAGGTTACCCCCAAAGAGCTGAGAGGAGTCTTCTCAAAAATGTCCAAAAGCTTCCCACAAACACCCGTCGCCCTAAAACTCTCCTCAGCCAGAGCGGTGAGGTGGTTTCGAACAGAAACATCATCCATACTTATGTGAGGATAGATGTTCTTTCGGACGAATGCGAGAGCATCCGCCTTAACCCCACCATCAAAAAAAGAGCCAGACTCTAAAGTCTTGCGCTTCTTCTTCTCCGGCTCAGGAAGAAGTCGGGCGGAAGGGAGTGGCCGAGACAAAGTTGAAGAAATCACAATGGGCTGAGAGGGATTCCCCACGTTTTGAGGAGGAGGAGGAGGAGGAGGAGGAGAGATGATTGCCCTGGCACCACCTGCCCTGGCCCGGGACTTTGCCTTAGCCTCCTGAACTCTCTGGTAAGATTCCTGAGCATTCTTCCTTGACATGTCTGCAAAAGAAACAAATAGCAAAGATTACAAGTCGGCAAACCGAAAGTCGGCAGATACAAGTCGGAAGTAAGGAATACATATACTACCTAGTTGCGACTGAACAAAGGTTGGCGATCCTTGGAGGAATTTCCTAGTGTCCAAGTATGGGGCCCTCCCCCACACTTCTCGGAAAAACCCCACAATGGCCGCCTCCACCTCGTCCAGGTCGTCTAGGCTGTACTTTTCACAAGGAGAAGCCTCCAGCCAGTATAAAGGAAAGCGAGGAGAGGAGTTGTCGTCCAGAAAAAAGGGGTGGTGACCCTCTACAGCTTGCACTTTGAAAAAGTAATTTTTAAAGTCATGGAAGGACTCGTCAAAAAGGGTAAAAATTCTCCGACCTTGTATGGCTCGGAAGGAAACCCATTGTTGTTTATTGTTTAGCCCACTAAAGGGCTTAGTCATGTGAAAAAGAAAGAAGAAAATCCTCAAAGAGGTCGGAAAGTCCAAAGCATGGCTAATAAACTGATAAATTTTCAAGAAACCCTAAGAGTTGGGGTGAAGTTGGGTAGGGGCAACTCGACAGTGGTGTAAAACAGATATTTCAAAATCTGAAAAAGGAAGAAAAACACCCAAACGGGTGATCATACATTCATACATAAAGAAAAAATGAGGGGCCGCCTCATTGGCCCTCCCAAAACAAACCCGGTCTTCCGGACCCGGGATTACCAACTCATATTTTGGCTCGTCCTCCTCTGAAGTACAAACCCTGTGGTGAGTACGAAGATGAGTAATAAACTCAGCATCGACCAAGGGTTCCTCCCCCAGGACCGTAACATCAACCCACTGAGAAAGAACATCTACGGAAGCCATTTTCTTTTTTCTTATAAAAGGTGACAGAAACCTACAAAAAGAAAAAAGAAAAGAAAAATCAAAAAACACGGTCTCTAAAGGGAGGAGACACGAAGCCAAAATCTACAAACCAACCTATCTACCCGCAAAATAAAAGCATGCAAACACAAGGCGTATCATAAAAGAAGAAAAGCTAACCTTTATCTGAAAAGGTGGAGGTTGAAAGAAGCAGAAGTCTTCAAACGCAAGAATGCAGCACGAACGAAGAAAGAAGAAATTTGAAAGATTGCAGAAACGGAAAAATGAAAAAAAGGGAAAGTATTTATAAACATGCTAAGGGGCATGATGGTAAAAGCGGGGCAGTCATTAATGAGAATGCACCGTTACCAAAGTCTACGCACATCCCTAAAGGACACGACGCTTGATTAGACGTAACCGTCAGAACCGAAGAGACACGAAAAGTCACGTCGGTTTCAGAAAATCACGTCAGTCCTCCAACAAGTCGACTACGATCCCGAGTAAAATACTCGAACCCAAGTCCTATAAAGATCTTGGGCTCAAGTAGGGGCACTGTTCCTACCCTGGCCCACTAATAAAGGCCCAGGTCCAAATAAAAGGCCTAGTCCAGAGGATTGAGCCTTACTAAACACCAACCTTCATACTTAGAAGTCGGTGTTAAACCCGACTTACTCCCAAGAAGTCGGGACGAGATTAGCTGGCAGGTAAACACTCATTCAAATGAGTAACCGCCCCTAAAATCTCTCTAACCACTTCTTCGAACCATATCTTAACCTCCCTAAGATAAAGGGACGGTTAGCATCCTAAAAATATGGCACTACTCCAACGGTGGTTATTGGCTCACCACTATAAATACACTGACACCCCTCAGGTATCTCTAAGCCCAATACTCTCTAGACCTGCTCACACCCTGGCTAACTTAGGCATCGGAGTGTCTTTGCAGGTACCACCCCCCATTCATTCACGGGCACAAGTCGGAAGGAGGCTCCAACGTGTAGACTAGCTCAGAAGCCACCATCCGCGGACGATTGGGCCATCCAATTCCATCCAGTCCATCGATCTCCGGTTACCCACCGTAACAGATGTGTTGCATGGTTCTAAAAATGGTGCTTCCCAAAAATTAGAATGTAAACATGGTTTTATTGTTGTTACTATTTAGAAAAAGAGTACGTAAAATTGGCTTAGCTAGTAAGTGTTTTTGTGCTGTTATTGTTTATTGTCTTGTAATTAGTTCTTAAATAATTATTAGTGCTTAAATAATTAGGAATATTTAAAATAGAGAGTGATTAGTACACAGTAAAAAAATTATTTTGTTGAGTTACCATCAAAATTTAAAAGAGATGGGTGTTAGTATGAGCTATATTGAATAGTGTGAGCCCATAATAAAAATATTTTGTTATTTTATGTTAAAGCCAATTTTTTGTAATGTAATTGTATTATGATAAAATTTGTGAGTGACTTATATATGTAATATGCCTATATGCATGTTAAAAATTTGGTTAAAGTTATGAGAGAGAATTTTTTCTTATGAAAATAATGTTTTAAGTATTGTATGGAAAAAATAAATTTGAAATCTAAGTTCTGTCCTCAGACACACACCGTATAGAGTCCTTCACGCATCAACAACCCTCCGCTGGACCAGCATGATCCCCCTCTCACTCTATTTCACCATCTCTTATTTTGGTGCTGCACAAATATTAAAACAATTGTGTTACTGGGCAGAAAAATGGTTTGGGCCCAAGCCTCCAGAGTTGCTCTATCATTTTCCTTTAAGAAGCCACTCACCAAGTCCAAAAAAAAACAAAAGGAGCCACTCACCTTTTGTGCATTTACAGCCGGTTATTAATGACATTTCATAGTCATTTTCAAGGTTATATTCGTCTTTTTGTCCTTCACTAACAAACAAAATTCAAGAGAGCTACTTGATCGTACACTGAATTTTATGTTCCGCACTTTTTGACCGGCACATGGGATAACTTTCCAATCCTATATTACGTCGTTGATAATCCAAGTAACAACTACAACGTAACCAGAAATGAATAATACACATCCCTATTTTAGAACTGGATAACTTTCCCCCTTTTCCGTGAACAAATTTAAGCCTAAAACATATAGGTGAAGGGAAATAAAATTCTGGAAAATTATTATCTACAAGTATTGAAAAACAGAGGCGAAGACAACGAAAAATTAAAAACATTAGGAAATTTCCTTTTATGGCAGCTAGCAAAGCCAAGTAATCCAAACTTGCATGCTACAAAAGCTATCGTATAGTTACATTATCATAACGCATAAGAATTAAATGAATAAATAAAAGAATTAAGGGATAAATTAGAAGGAGGAAAGGAGATTAAGGAGAAAGCAGAAGCAGAAGAAGAACATACCGGATTAGGATATTAGGAGTAGTCAGCAGAAAAATTGGAGGTAGAGAATGGATATTTTGGGAGTATTGGTTTTGGTATGGGAAGATTCTGAGGAGGAAATTTAAAAAATACTTATTTTTTTTAGCTTTTTTTTAATTTTATATTTTAAGAAGTTTTATTTTGTATTTGTATAAATTTTTAAAAAAGACATGCAATTATCAAAAATACTTTTAATTTTATTTGAATAAAGAAATATAATTATTTTAATTTATTTATTAGTTATTTTTTAATAAAAATTTAAAATAATGGCTATAAATGCATTCATACATGAGTTTAATAACTATAATAAATGCATTACTTGTATATCATTTATTAGATAAGTCTATAAGTATTTTTTTAATTTTAAAAAATTATTTAAATACTTATCGAGAAGTAAAAAAAAAATTTATAATAAAACATTTTTTATTATTCTTCTTTTAAAATAAGTATTTTTAGAAATAAAAAATCAAATACAAAATAATTTATTTATAAACTACTTTTAATACAAGTATTTTTTGTTTAAGTTCTTTTTTCAAAAGAAGTTTAAGTAAACTGTTTATCCAAACTGAACCTTAAATGCATTCTTACATTTCGTATATATATATATATATATATATATATATATATATATATATATATATATGCACTAATAGTATAAAATATTTTACATAATAATTCAATTGCATCCGTTCGTTTAAATAGTCATTTACACGGTCAATATAAAAGATAATTATTTTTATTAATAAAATATTTTACATAGTAGTTCAATTACATTCGTTCATTTAAATAGTCATTCATACAATTAATATAAAAGATAATTATTTTTATTGACGTGATGATTTATAATTAAATGCACGTATAAAATTATTTTATACTGACAGTATATTAATATTATATATATAAAATGTTGAGAAAAAATTAGAGAGGGGGCACATCGCATACCTGATTTAAAAGACCTAGAGTTAAAATCTTAACACCTCTGATTTTCGCTTGTATTTTTGCTTCTTTTATCAATTTATTTAGACCAGTTATAGCGTACAAATATTCTCATACAGATATTCTCATTGGATGAAGGCCATGCGGACATTTGGTGGTTTACTGTTTGATAGACAACAGCTTGGTAGAGTCTGCCGCAGCATGTGTTATTCAGCCGAGCCGCATCCATACTGATGTGAGCAGCTGCCAACCCTGTTGGGCTTCGTTTCTTATGACCCAATAACTATACTGATGGAACTAATATTTTAAAGACAAAAAGAAGGAATTTTTTGTTTTATTTTATGGGACACGACAAAATAAAAAAGACTAATATAATCCTGAACTAATTACTTTGAAAAAATTATATTTATGCAAACAACCACATTGGGAGCTTAAAATAAAATTTTGGGTGAAAAAAATTTAACGTAAAAATTTAATAATAATATTTATATTAAAATAAAATTTATAAATATAATTATTTTTTAAGTTTGTTATTAATAAGATAATAAATAAATAATTTTATAAATAAAAATATAAAATAATTTATAATAGTATTTTTCGAGTCTTTAGTAACTTGAAATTTTCAATAATTGAATCAGAATTAAATTTTTTAGTAATTTATAATATTTATTGAATCAATTTATACGAATACAATAATATCAATATTTATTAAATATTATAATATTTTTTTATCATATAAAAAATTAAATTAAATAAATAATAAAATATAAAATAATATTAAATTAAATAAATAAAAAAAACCTAATTTTTTATATTTGAACTTTACTTGTTAAATAGAAAAGTTGCTAGCAAAAATAGCGAATCTAACATTTTTTATTTTTTAAAACTAAAAACTATAATGAGGATTGAACCTGAGTATTTTAAGTCATAATAAAATATTTAAACCAATTAAATTATTTTTTATTTTTTAAAAAATTACTACTAATTTTTTTATAAAAAAATTGAGAGACCACAATCCCATTGACATTACCTTTTACATATTAAAAAAATTATTTAGACACCAACTCTTGCTCTCTCTTATTTTGATTAAACTACTAATCTCATTTATTTTTCTCACATTACATTTGTCACCTTTAAAATTATATTCAAAAAGTATAAAAAAATAATTAATTTTATGCAGATTTTTTGTGTAGTTTTAATTTAGATGGCATTATATGATATTTGCCTCCCAAAATATTTTTTTAAGATTTTCGCTAGAAATGAGTAGCTATATGTAACATAGGTTTAGAATTAGCAAATAAGAACAAGTCTTGAAGTAGAATCACTACCAGAAAAACGGTGATTAGCTACGGAAAAAACCGCGGCTAAAGTCAAGAAAATCCGTGGCGACTCAGCGTTAACAACGAATACACTTCCGTGACTAACAAGGGCAACGTCTTTTCAATTAGCCACGGTTTTTGGCCGGTTAGCCATGGTTTTATGACCTATGGAAACATCTAAATAGCCACGGTTTTTACGTTATTGGCCACAGACTAAACTATGGCTAAATGACAACAGTGTAACCAATAAGTATAATTTCGCCACAGTCTTTCCGTGGTTAATACTGATAGGCTGGGCTTTTTTGCCACATTTTTTCTGTGGCTAAATATTCTGGGTTATTTAGCCACGGTTTTTTCTATGGTAAAAAAAATCATGCACAAAATAATATTTGACAGACTGGGTTTTTTTTCCACGCTTTTTTCCGTGGCTAATATTATGGACTATTTACCAACACATAAATCTGTATCTAATTTTTTCTTTCAATTTAAAAAAAAAAACTCTCAATTATAATTACCAATTGAATTTTTTTTAAATTAATATTGCATATATTTATTTCTATATATATACTAAAATATTAAAATAATGTTATAACAATATAAATAATCAAAGCAACGATAATAAAATTAAAATAAAAAATAGCAAACTAAGTAATAACAGTATTTTAAAGCATATGCATTGTTCAAAGATATAGTAAAGAAATAACAGAAATCAAGTTGCATAATTCTGTACAATAAAAAGTAAAAATATCTCTAATAACAGTATAAACTAGACATAAATTAAAAATAAAATAAACATGACATGAGGTGCATCATTCCGACTCAATGTGTGGCACAGAATCAAATAAGGTAGGTACTTCATCACCGTATTTCTGTTGTAGAAATCTGTAGAAAGTTGCCACTTGACCTTTAGCTTCTTGAAGTTGCTTTTCTAATTCTGCAACATGCTGTTGCGATGCACTGCTAGAACCTCCGCATATTGCCCCTCCAAAGATGCGCTTTGACTTGCCAAAACCACTGGGATATGCAACTTTACTAAAGCCATGTACACGCTTACCATTCTCGGACCGCAAACTTTTTCAGTTGCATCATCTAGATGAGCCAAGACCTTTGAATGAATACCTTCAGCGGCAGCACGCTCTTGGTCTTCAGACAAATGCTCTGCTATCTTTTCCTACAAACAAATGCACATCGTATTGGATTAAAGTATTGACATAATCAAGGCATATAAAAAAATATACAGCCATATAAAATATAATTGAGACACTCACAGCTAATCGTTGTCATTTTTCGCTTACATAACTCCCATCTTTCTTTAGCAAAGTTGATACAATAACCTCGCTTCGACATACAGGCCTTCCCAATTTTTTTTTCTAATACAATAAATAAAATATTAAAGTTAATCTCAAATTTAGTTAAAAATGCTAAATTTATAGTAATAGTAATAATAAAAAAAATAATACCATCTGAGTTGCTCTTCTAGCATTGCTTTTACTTCCACCGGCATGTGAAACTATAAGCCTCTCACGATTTCTGGCATTTTGCAAACATTGTTTCTATGATTTTCAAGAACAAGAAACAAGTAAATAAATGTTAAGAGATAGCCATTATAAATATTCAATAAAAAATAAAAAAACATAGATTAATTATTTACCTTTGTTTTAGGATCCATATAATGATCCACAAAAGCAGTCCATTCAACAGGCGGTATGTCTGAGGGATTCACAGCCAGAATTTCTGCCTTTCTTTTGTTAGGAAAGAAGTATTCTCCCCATAAATTATACTTATGGGCCTTCCATCTATCACCTAAGGTCCTCAGAGCCCATTTGACGCCAGCAGCATAATCGAACTCAAAATTTTCCTTAAAATATTTCATAAACGAGATCAATTATTAAAAACTATGCAATTTGATTACCATACTGCATATTATATCTTAGAAAGATAATATTAAAAAAAAGACTTTTTAAAGCTAATCCTAACCCATGCTTATTGTAGTTTATCCAATTCTGAAACATTCATAACAGTGTAGTATAACACAATGTTCTGTCAAATAGCTGTCTAGCCCCAATAGCAGATATTTGAAAAGAAAAAAAAATTCAGAAAATGAATGATGCATAACAAAGGCTTATTATAAGTTTTTATAATGAACATTCTTGCTGTAATGTGATCATAAACATGTTTGACCAAAAACAGGAAGGAATCCAATATACAAACCTAGTTGCAAGAAGACTGACCACCTCAAATACATAGCCCCTTTTGAATTCTGCTAGGGTAGAGCTAAAGTTTTTCTTGTTTTAATTTTATTAGTTTTTATCAAACTGAGACAGGTATATATCTTAACAAAGTTTTCCTCTCAAGTATTTCTAATTCCAAATTTTCATTTCACAACATTCATGACAATAGCAATTGGAACGGGAAAATAAATCCAGGAAGTGTATCCCAACTCCTAAGAATGAAATGCAACTAACTTGACCATTTTGATAGCAATAGCATATAACCTGCAGCAGTACCTGTTTAATACTTAATCAATTCATAAATCATAGAGCAATGGCATCTTGTTAAACCTTACTTAAAGTACCTCCAAATGAATCTATCTACACCAAGATTTCAGCTCTTACACAATTTCTTTTTAACAAGAAATAACAATAATAAACAGAAAACGCAAACCTAAATATAGGCAAGCTAGGAGCTAAATTAGGATGACAATAATTTAATAAAAATGCACATCAAAGTGAAAAAAACTTACTTCAATAAGTTCCCATTGTCTTTTTGTGTTATCTTCTGACATCTTATCCCATCTTTTGATTGATATGGGACAAAATATAATTTGACGAGCTACCTGACCAAGAAATCTCACAAACAGGTTCGAGCCATTATCTCGACCTTGTCCATTTGCATCCAACTCCATCATAACTTTTTCACTCTTTTTCAAGGCCCAAACCTAAATCGCTGTCATCTTGCGAGTGATAATTTCTCCACTAGAGATGTCTGAATTAATGGAAGAACGTCAAGTCAAATTAAACCAAAATTAAAAAAAAACAAAAGGCATAAATAAAAAACTTACATTTATCAAATTAATTACACACATATATATCAATAATTAATCTAAATTACATACTCATCTAATAATAAATTATATAGACATATCAATACCAAACTGAATAGAGTATCCGACAATAACAGCAGAGTGGGCTTTCAAAAAAGTATCTCTAGAAGTCTGAACTTATCAACTAAACAAGGCGGCTTTAATGAAATAGAAAATTAGATTATATGGTTCAAGGCAGTTCTACCAACTTGAATGCCGAATAAATTAAAATGTCATTAATAACATTCATTGTTCTCAATCAATAAAAACACACATAATACAGATAGAACTATCATAACTAAAACTCTAAAACCCTCTTTGTAAAATGATACCAAGCTTAAAATTCAAGTGAATTACAAAAATAATTATAAGAAAAGAAGAAGGTTGGTGATGTACTCTCAGGTCATTGAAATTTAAAGTAATGGAAGAAGAATTGAAAAGAAGTGAAAAGAGAGAATAATTGATTAAAAGAACCACCACAGAGTACTGAGTACCAATTACAATATATATAGCAAAAGGGAAAATAAATTACTAACTAATAGTGCTATAATTATGTCTAACAAACTAACCAACTTGACAGCTATACAAAAAACAAACTCTATTATGTTACATCCCCCCGCAAGCTGGTATTACGTGGTTTGTGCAAATCAAGTAATCCCAGCTTGGAAAGCAAATGAGAGAATGGTCCTGGAGGAAGGGATTTAGTGAATAGATCAGCCGGTTGTTCACTGGAGACAACGTGCCTAAGATTAGAAACCCCTTCTTTGAACTTGTTTCGAGCCACATGACAATCAACCTCAACATGCTTGGTTCTTTCATGAAAGACAGGATTTGAAGCAATATAGATAGTAGATTTATTATCACAGAAGATATCAACCGGAAGAGGAGGAAGAATGTTGAATTCCTTTAGTAGTTTGAGTAACCAAATGAGTTCACAAGTGCCATTAGCAAGGGCGCGATATTCTGCTTCTGAGGACGACCTTGAAACTGTAACCTGCTTCTTACTCTTCCAAGAAATAAGAGTTTGGTCAAGGAAGAAACAATAACCACTGATGGATTTTCAAGTGTCTTTACAAGCCCCCCAATCAGAATCAGTATAACCAGATAGTGTGAAAGAATTATTGACAGAGAAAAATAAGCCAGTTACTGGTTATTGTTTTAGATACCGGATGATCCTATAGGCAGTCTTCAAGTGGGCATCAGTTGGTGAATCCATGAACTGAGATAGGCATCCAACAGAGTAGCTGAGATCTGGTCTTGTGTTAGTAAGGTACAGAAGTCTGCCCACCAATCTACGATAGATGGTTGCATCAGGAAGAGGGGAGCCTGAAGCCTTAGACAGAGAAGTAGTGTACTCCATAGGAGTAGATGCTGGTTTTGCACCAAGCAAACCGCAGTCTGTGATCAAATTCAATGCATACTTTCTTTGATACAGTGCAATACCAGCATTGCTTCGTGCTACCTCCATCCCAATAAAGAACTTAAGAAGGCCAAGGTCTTTAATTTTGAACTTATCATCCAAAAACATTTTGACAGCTTGAATTTTACTCAAATCATCTCCAGCTAACACAAGATCATCAACATAAACAAGAATAGCTGTGAAAGTTGTACCTGTGGATTTGGTAAAAAGCAAGTGATCATTTTCAGATGGAGTAAACCCCAGATCAGCAAGTGCAACAGACAACTTGATGTTCCATTGGCGACTAGCTTGTTTCAAACCGTACAAAGATTTTGTCAACTTGCAGACTAAGTTTGGATCGGAACACTGCAACCCCTTTGGAAGTTTCATATAAATGTCCTCATGTAGGTCTCCATGGAGAAAAGCTGTATTCACATCAAGTTGATGAAGATGCCAATTCTTTGCTGCTGCAACGGTAGGAAGAACACGTGCAGTGCTCATTTTCACAACAGGACTAAAGGTGTCAATATAATTGACTCCAGGAATTTGAGTGAAACCTTGGGCAACAAGACGTGCCTTATGCCTCTCGATAGTGCCATCTGGGTTGAATTTTGTGCGAAAAATCCACTTACAACCAACTGCATTCTTTCCAGGAGGAAGAGAAGTGATGATCCAGGTTTTGTTTTGCTCAAGAGCAGTGAGTTCTGCCTCAATAGCCTTCCTCCAACAATCATGCATAACAGCCTCAGAATAGTGTTTGGGGTCCGAGTTATTTATGAGAGCAAAAGTGAAGGCCTGGTGCTTGGGAGTAAACAATGAATATGACAAATGGTGAGAAAGGGGATACTTACATGTTGAAGGTAATTGGGCCGCATTGATTGGATCTCTATGAGATGAAATATGGAAACAATAAAAATCTTTAAGATAAGAGGGTGTTTTTCTTTCTCGTTTAGACCTTCTCAAAACTGGTGCAGCAGATTGTGACTCAATATGAATGGATGAATGTTCCAATGGTGCCAATGCAGATGCTGATTCTAAGGTGGCGGGTGATGCAGAATCTGTTATATCATGAAGAGATGCCATAGGTGATGTAGAAGTGGCAGATAAATCAGGTGTAGTGTGTATGGTGTGAGGTGCAATTATGCCATGAGTATGCTCATATGAAGAAGTATGTGCAGAGTTATTAGAAAAGAATGCAAAAGGGTCAAAATTGGATGATTCAATTGAAGGCTGATCTATAGAAAAATCAGTGCTTGGTATTTGTTTGAATGGAAAATAGTGTTCATAAAATTCAGTGTTTCTTGATATAAAAATTTCTTTGGATTTTAAATCAAACAAAATGGACCCTTTTGTTCCTGATTGATAACCAAGAAAAACACATTTTCTAGCTCTAGGATCTAATTTTCTTCTATTAGTACTCAAAGTGGTAGCAAAAACAAGACAACCAAACACCTTGAGATGAGTCAAATCTGGTTTATTCTTGAAAAGTGCCTCATAAGGCGTTTGATGATTCAAGAAGGTGCTTGGTAGTCTATTTATTAAATGTACTGAATGTTGCATAGCATAGTGCCAAAAACATTTTGGCACATTAGAATGAAACAAAAGTGCTCTTGCAATATTCAGTATATGTTGATGCTTCCTCTCAACAATTCCATTTTGTTGAGGAGTTTCAACACAAGATGTTTGATGTAATATTCCTTTTGAGTTATAGCAGGAGTTCATTTTAAATTCCATCCCATTATCTGTTCTAATTTGTTTCACAACTTTATGAAATTGAGTTTGCACCATTTGAACAAAATTTTCTACTAACACTCTAGTTTCGGATTTTAGTTTCATGCAATAAATCCAAGTAAACCTCGTTTTATCTTCTACAATTGTAAGAAAATATTTATGGCCAGCAGTAGATAAAAGTGAGAGTGGTCCCCAAATATCTATATGTAACAAATCAAAAATATATTCTGATTGTGTATTACTAATGGGAAAAGACAATTTCTTTTGTCTAGCCAAGTGGCAAGAATCACAAACATGAGATGATGAAATGCATTCAATAAATGGAAATGTATTTTTCATGATTGACATTCTTTTGGATGGTAAATGACCTAGTCTAGCATGCCATAGAGTTCCTAAATCTTGCTGCACTGTGACATTTACAGAATGTGTGTTAACTTCTGGTGTAGTTAGTTTCCAAGGTTGAGCATCCATCACATAAAGATCACCAATGACTTTAGCTTGCCCAATCATCTTCAATGATGGGAGTACCTGTATCTCACAAAAAGAATCAGTAAATTTTAATTCACAATGTAATGACTTTGTGAGTTTAGACACTGAAATCAAATTATATTTAAAATGAGGTATGAATAAAACATTGGTAAGAATCAAATGTTTAGAGAGTTACACAGTGCCACAAATGTTTGTTGTAGTGGTAGAACCATCAGGTAGATTTACCAAAACTGGTCTCATATAATGAAAAGTTTTGAAAGACTCTTGAATATAGGATGCATGATCAGTAGCTCCACTGTCAAGTATCCAAGAAGTTTTAGTAAAATTTGATGATACACTCAAGCAATGCCTACCTTTTGGTTGAGTAAGGGTGGCCGAAGAAGTAATGTGGTTTACACTATTTGAAGTTGGCATGCGTGGTTGTTGAAGGAGTGCTAGTAAGGTTTCCTTCTGATCTGGAGTTAACACAAGTACTGTTTCATCGCTCTTTTTATCCTGGTTAGAATCAGCAATCTCAGCACTAGAATTCTCAACTATCTCGTCAGTGCTAAGTTGATTGGCTACTCGCTGCTTTTGGTGAGTAGGAAAGCCATTTTTCTTATAGCATGTCTCTGCTAAATGACCAATTCGATTACAGTAGCTACAAAACTTTGAAGTGTAGCCTCGACTATAAGATTTTTGATTTCCTCCTCTGCCTGAATTTCGTCCACGGCCTCTGCCTCTTCCAGAAAATGAACCGCCTCCAGTTGAGGTTTGCACCTCTAAAGAGTTAGTCACTATGTTGCTATTTGACGGGTCACAATTCAATTCTTGCTCTTGTTGGGTTAACATAGATAGTACTGTGTTGATTTCAGGTAACGGCTTCATTAGCATGATTTGTGATTTAACATTTGAATATTGCTCATTCAATCCTTTTAAGAATTTGACAACATATTCCTCAGAAGCATAGTCTCGAACAATTCGTAATCCACATGAACATCCATTAACACAAGCAACACAACTAGAAATAGCACGTAAACTTTCTAATTCTTCCCAAATAGCTTTCAATATAGCAAAGTAAGAGGTAACAGTAAGATCACCTTGTTTGAGTGCATAAAATTCTTCTTTTAACGCACCAACTCGAAAGACATCTCCCTGTGAGTAACGACGTTTTAAATCATTCCACAAGTCTGGAGCTGAGCTAATCCACATCACGCTCTTAGCGATTTCAGGGCTGAGAGAGAGGTTAATCCAGGAGAGGAGAAAATTGTTACACCTATCCCATGCTTCAAAATTAGGATCACCTTCACCTGGTTTTAGAATGGATCCATCGAGGAATTTTACCTTGTTCTTCGATCTGAGTGCTCTCCACATATCGTGCGACCACTGATAATAATTTTGAGGTGTCAACTTAAGCGGAATTAGAGCCAAACCAGGACTTTCTCCTGGATGAAGAAAATAAGGACTAATCGGATCAGAAATTGTAGAAGAGGAACTAGATCTGTCAAGATGTGCCTGGAACTGAGAGAATTGACGCATGAAAGCGGTGAAATTCTCAAAATCTGCAGCGGAATTTGATGAAGGACTTGCATTCGGATTAGCTAAATTATCTGCCATAGTTGGATCTTCTCGCTCTGATACCATGTAAAATGATACCAAGCTTAAAATTCAAGTGAATTACAAAAATAATTATAAGAAAAGAAGAAGGTTGGTGATGTACTCTCAGGTCATTGAAATTTAAAGTAATGGAAGAAGAATTGAAAAGAAGTGAAAAGAGAGAATAATTGATTAAAAGAACCACCACAGAGTACTGAGTACCAATTACAATATATATAGCAAAAGGGAAAATAAATTACTAACTAATAGTGCTATAATTATGTCTAACAAATTAACCAACTTGACAGCTATACAAAAAACAAACTCTATTATGTTACACTCTTCATAAATATATAGCTTTTCTCTTTCTTTCTTTCTTTTATTTATTATCTATCATTATTTTAGTATATAACATTAGCTACTGATACAAATAATCTTACAATCTAAGTATGATTGTCTGGGATAATAACAATATATAATAGAAATCATATTTCTCAAAAAAATTAAATTCTAACATAAATCTGAGAGAAGAAAATTAAAGAAGCTAAACTTCGTATTAAAATAAAAAATACTAATAATTTCTAAAAAAGAATGATAAGAATTTAATAAAATTACGTCGTAATTTATTTTCTAAAATCAGTGTTTTATTTTTGTTAATATTTTATTTTATTTTGTGTTTGATTAAAATAATCAAAAGTGACTGTTGGTATTTTTCTTATGTTTTTGATCACGGACAACTGATAAGTTATAAATAACAAATTATAATAATTAATCAAACATAACAATGAAAAGCAGGGACTTATTTAATTCCAAATTCAATTCTGGTCCAAATTTTTAACTTACCAAAAAAATTTAATTTGCCTAATTAACACTTTCATTCAAAAATTAATTTCGATTAATATTTAATATAAACAAACAAATTACTACAAACTATCTTATTGTTTAGCCAAGAGACTACAAGACCTTATTGAACATAGAGTACAATACAGAAGGTGTCCATTTTTAACAGCTTCTACCTAAGTTCTATATGTATAGAAAAAAATTACATTCTACACCATAGAATTCACCATCCAATCACTTTAAAATATATATATATATATATAGTTACACATATCCAAGAGAAGACAGAAAATTCACAAATATGCTTTGTGCAGAGCAAACAAAGAAGGAACCAAAACTAAAGGGAACAAAAACTGAGTTGCGTAAACTAAAAAAAAGAGTGAAAAAAAACAATCAGCACAAAGTCAATAAATTGGACTGAGGGAGTAGTTAGAGTCTGAATAAACTTATCTTTAACTTTCACAAGCAGTGGCTCATTTTCATCTCTTTTATTCTTAGGTGCAGCACGTTCTGGTAGATCACCACCACTTTGATTTAACATCTCCGTCTCTGAAATTTCATCCCCATCATCATTGAGACTTATTTGTTCCAACCCATCTTCCGAACTCAAGTTTATGTCTTCACTTTGTCTTCGTAACTCTTCGAGGATTGACTGTCCGGAGATATTATGTTTACACGTCATAGTATTCTAAATGCCTACGACACAAACTCATAGACATCATAAAAAGAATTCAGAAAAAATAAAAATCATGTTACCTTATTAGGGATATCAAACTATTTGCTTAATATGCGTCATGTTACCGTATTAAAATTTGTAGTGCTAGGTTGCTGCTAGGGTTATGCCAATCTTGGCTTTGCGATTGCTGCTTTGTACGAGGCCAGCAACAAAATAATAAATCCTTACAACATGAATCCAAATAATATAGACACATGCCCATTTATAAACCATCATCTAATCCCTTATTTTTTCCGGAAATACAGAAATACCAGATAAAATAAAAATTTACAAAGGATTAAAATTGTAAAAAAAAAAACTGGAGAAGTTCTCGACGTTGAGCAGTCTGACCGACTAAGAGCTGCCACCTGTGAACGCAAAGCACGACTGTGACTGTCGCCTAAAGTGCGATGTCGGAGGCTGCTAGAGGTGCGAGGTTTGAGATTGGAGGGGGTGACCACAGGCAAGAGGTACAGCAGCGTGAGCGAGTGATCTGTGCGCGTGTATCACGAGCGTTGGTGTTGCCAGCGGCACGAGATCGGAGGCTGGTGGGGTTGCGAGATCTGAGCCTGAGGAGACGGAGACATGCAAAGGCGGATTAAGGCCGGCTAGTGAAATGTTGAATGAGCTTTGAAACTAAAAGATAAGGGGCGGTTTTTAGTCAAGCTTGAGGTTTTTGGTGTAGATTAAAGAGTGATTTGAATTAAGCTCAGTTTTTTTGGCGCAAATTCCCAAATTGAAATAAAATTAGGAGTTTAGTTTTTTTTTGTGTATTTATAAAAAGTTATCTTTTATGTCAATATATTATGATTTATTTTGCATATAATATTATTTATTTATCTAAGTTTATAAAATGGTTTAAAAAAATTACATTTAGGTAATTGGTTTATCTTCTAAATATTTTATATTTTGGAATTCAAAATTTATGATTTTTATCTTTATTTAAAGGTTTGTTTTTATATATTATTCTTATCTTGTTAGTCAAAAGTATGAATATTAATTTTCGTTTTTTTATTTTTAGGATAAACGAAAAAATGGGATTTTTTATAAATTAAATGAATAAAAAAAATATTTATTATAGAGTAAGTTAAGTCTATTTTTTAACTCTAGAAGTACATATAATTTACTCTTGAAAATAATTAAAATACGTATAAAATTTTTTATTTTTATAAAATTTATATTAATTATTAAAATTATGATATAATGGATGTACTCCTATAAAAAAAATGAAAATAACTTCACAAGCATCCTTTTTTGGAAGTAAACATAACTCAATAAGTAAGAACTTTAACTTAAACGAGTATTAAAAAAAGTAAAATAAATAATAAAAAACAAACATAAAATTTAATTTTTTTAGATATTTGTTATAAAAATAAATATAATCAAAATAAAATTAATAATTTAAAATAGAAGATAAAAGTAAAAATAATTAAAGATGTTTAATATAAAATTAAAGAAGTAATTTTTCATCTATTCAAATTTTGCATAAAGATAAAAAGTGTTTTGACTATAAATTTTTAAATTTGCTTCAAATTAAATAAGATGAAAAAAATAAATAGATTTAATACATAAATAACTAACTTATAAACCATGTCCTGAATCTCTATGTTACTTTTATTATATATAATAATAATAGTGTAACTTTTTATTTTTTTCAATTTAAATTTAATTATTTTTTTTTGTACACAGCATATAGAAATAACAAAAATGTGCTCTGTTAGAGTTTCTTAGTGCTCTGTTAGGATTTTTTAACGGAGTTCCTATTGCCGTCAATGCTACATTGTCAACGTCAATTAAATCTCAATACAAGTCTCCTTAATCTACATGGCTGAGATAACGAGGGATGAAGATTGGACCGAGGAAGACAACCGGAAAGGAGGTAGGAATGTGATTCTACTGGAAGAGGCAGACATATCAAAAGGTATTAACGCTTGCTCCAATAGTCTCTATAACAGACTCTTTGCTTCCAAAACCTTTTCAATTGGAATCATGGGGAATGCTTTAAAGGCTATATGGGAAAACCTGGAAGGATTTAGCGTGAGTGATAAAGGGGATAATTCCTTCCAATTCTTTTTTAATGAAGAAGTGGATGTCTTGCGTGTTGAACGTGGTTCTCCATGGCTATTCAAAGATTATGTGCTCCATGTCAAGAGATGGAAGGAAGATCAGAACTGTGATGAAGAGATTATTTCCAATTTTTCAGTTTGGGTTCAATTTTGGGGTTTGCCAGAATCGTTTAAAACCCTCGAAGTTGGACGTAAATTGGGAGAAAAATTGGGCACAGTGTTGGAGGTAGGTAAATTTCAGATGCGAGGCAGAGAAACTAGGATTGTGAAGACCAAAATCAATATTGATGCTGCCAGGCAAGTGAGAGATCAGTTAATAGTGGCAGGACCTAATAAAAAGGAGGTAGAAGTGGCACTGCGCTATGAGAGACTTGGAAAGTTCTGTACCTATTGTGCAAAATTGGGGCACGAGGTGAAAAACTGCCATGATCTGTTGAAGGACACAGAGAGTGATATGGTAAAAGAGGATGACATTGGCGAATGGGTTAAAGCCAGCCAAGTGGGAACGCGAATCTACTCTGAAGGAGAAAGAGCATTCAACAACTCAACCCAAAACCAGAATAAGGCCACTCAACGTAAGAAAAAATCGGTCTTAAATGCTTATTAGAAGAATTTGTAGGGATGTCAATGCAAGAAGGGAAACAAAGTTTGAAACCACAAGACATTGGTAATAGGGCAGCACCTGAGTCACCTCAATCAGCCAATTCTAGAACAGAATGCATGGAGGTTATCATAGCTGGTCAGTCCAATACCAAGGAGGATGAAAGGCAGCTTATGCAATTCGCTATTGGGCAGTGTCTCACCACAGAGAAAGGTAGGAAGTGGAAAAGGTTAGCAAGACAAGGTGCTGCAGAGTCAGATACTAAAAGTGAACCCAAAAAAGGTTGATGAGTGGTATAGCTGAAGGATCTACAAAGAAAGCAAGAATAGAGGATGAAAATGCAGTTGAAGAGATGGTGGAGGGTGCCAGCCTACAAATGGCACCTAAGGTGCCATGAGAACTATAGTTTGGAATTGTCGGGGCATGGGGAGACCCCTGACAATTCACACCTTAAAAGGGATCTGTAAATCCCACTCCCCCGAGATTGTGTTTATAAGTGAAACAAAGAACCAATCTCGACAGGTGGAAGCAAAACTTCGGGTATGCGTCTATGAAAACTGGCATATTGTTAACCCGGCAGGAGTGGCAGGAGGACTTGTGCTAGTTTGGAAGGACAGCATTAGTGTTCAAATTATTAGCACTGGAGAATTCTTTGTGGCAGCCGAAATTAAGGAAGTCGGAAGCAGTGAGGTATGGGCGTTCATTGGTGTCCATTTGAGTTGTTCGGAACAAATTCGATCCTTACAGTTTGAGGAGCTTACAACAATGAGCCAACACCTGGAAGGAAAAGTGGTAATAGCAGGCGATTTTAATGCTATAACAAGCCAAGCGGAAAAAGAGGGTGGAGGCCAAAAATCAGCAACCACCATTGCAACATTCACTAATTTTATTGACAGTAACGAATTGGTGGATATTGGAATGGTGGGGCACCCTTTCACGTGGACAAATCGAAGACAAGGAGAGGATTTGGTGAAGGAGAGGCTTGACAGCTATTTAGTTGGGATGGAATGGAAGTTGAAGTTTCCGAATGCAGTGGTGTACAGGCTCACAGAGTCAGGCTCAGATCATGCTCCACTTTTGATGGAAACCTAACCTCAATCCTGGCATAGTAAAAGGCGGTTTAAATACCAGGAACGTTGGTGTGGAGAAGAGGATGTCAAGAGAATTGTCAGTGAAGTGTGGAGAATGGAAGTTGTAGGCTCAGCTATGTTCTCCTTGGTCCAAAAGTTAAAAGTTTGTAGACATAAACTAGTTCAATGGCAGAAAACTCACAAAGCAAACTCTCGAAAAGAAATTGAGGACCTTCAAGCTAAACTAGAGGAGTTGCGGGTGGCTGGAATCAATGGGGGAGAGGAGGTTACCAGTTTGGAGAAGAAGTTGGAGCTGGCATATTTGAAAGAAGAGAGCTATTGGCGAGAAAAATCTAGAGTCAAGTGGCTAAAAGAAGGAGATCAGAACACTAGATTCTTTCACCAGAAATTTCAATCAAGGATGCGAAGGAACAGGATTTGGAGATTAGTGGGGAGGGACAATGAGATTGCATCGAAACCGGAGGATATTGCAAAGATAGCTGAAGACTACTTTTGCGATATTTTTACTTCTTCTTGTTTGGCTGATCCGAATCCATACTTAGAGGATTTGGAGCCAAAGGTTACAGCTTCCATGAACCGTAGGCTCCAAATGCCAGTAACTATGGACGAGGTCAAAAGAGCTACATTTAGTGTTCACGCTCAGAGTGCTCCTGGTGATGACGGGTTTACAGCTAAGTTTTTTCACTTTTTCTGGGATATAGTTGGAGGTGACGTTTTTAAGGCAGTAAGAAGTTTCTTTCACAGTGGCAGAATTCTAAAAAGCTTCAATCATACTCAAATTTGTTTGATTCCAAAGGTGCCAGATGCCAATGACATGACTCAGGTACGACCGATCAGCTTGTCTTTAGTTATGTATAAAATTATTTCTAAAGTTATGGTGCATCGATTACAAGGTATTATGAATAAAATTATAAGCCCAAATCAGAGTGCGTTTCTCAAAGGTAGACTCATTTCAGATAATATCCTAATTGCCCACGAATGTATGCACTATTTAAAAAATAAGAGAAGTGGGGCAGAGCATGATATGGCTATTAAACTAGACATGAGCAAGGCTTATGATAGGGTCGAATGGCATTTTTTTATGGTATATTATGGATAAGCTGGGCTTTGATGCTAAATGGATTAACTGGACTAAAGAATTGGTAACGACTGTTTCTTACTCTATCGTTGTGGAAGGTCAACCTTTTGGCTATTTTAGGCCAAATAGGGGCATCCGACAGGGTGACTCCCTATCTCCATATCTCTTTCTTTTTTGTGCAAAAGGGCTTTCCTTCTTGCTACACAAGGCAGAGCAAAACAGATTAATTCAAGGAGTTCAAGTTAATCGGAGATGCCAAACAGTTAATCACCTTTTGTTTGCTGATGATTCAATCCTTTTTTGCAAGAGCACACCTAATACAAGCCAAAGTATTCTAGAATTGCTAGAGATCTATGAGGGTTTCAGTGGGCAAAAAGTCAATATGAATAAGTCAGCTATCTTTTCAGTCACAACACACCTCAGAACATAAGACTACCAATTGCTCAGACACTAAATATTGAACATATCGGAGCACAAGACAAATACCTGGGACTGCCCTCTATAGTTCAAAAATCCAAGAAAGCAACCTTTGGAGCTATCAAGGATAAAATTTTGAAGAGGATTATGGGTTGGAAAAGAAGTCTATTGTCATCAGGTGGTAGGCACACGCTATTGAGAGCGGTGGGGGAGGCGATTCCTATTTATACACTCTCTTGTTTCAAGCTCCCGGACACGCTGTTGACTGAGATTCATAGCATGCTCTCGCAATTTTGGTGGGGTCAAAAAGGCGTAGAACGAAGAATGGTTTGGATTAAATGGGACACAATGACGAGACCGAAGAAAGATGGCGGGCTGGGGATCAAGGACCCAAGGGCGCAAAATTTGGCTTTATTGGGAAAACAATGTTGGCGTCTAATGAAATATCCTAATTCTACTCTATCAAGAATGCTCAAAGCTAAATATTTCAGATATACAGATTTCCTACATGCAGAGATAGGAAGCGTACCGTCGTGGGGCTGGAGAAGTGTTCTTGAAGGGCGCAAGGTGATCGAGAAAGGCTTGTTATGGAAAATAGGCTCTGGCACTAATGTTCGCATCTTCCATGACCCCTGGCTCCCACCACCAGTGCCCTTTAATGTCCCTCAAAATGCACTCACAATCCCGCCAGATCTGCAAGTGTATTACGTTAGTGCGTTACTAAATCCTGATAGAAGCTGGAATAGAAATCTGATTGAGTCAATTTTTTCAGTTGATATATGCAATAAAATTTTTTCAATCAAACCAACAGAGGAGGAGAATGAAGTTAATTGGTGCTGGACAAAATCTGGTATATATGAAGTTGGGTCAGGATACAAAATTGCTTATGGATTCTTTCATTCTCCTACTTCATTGAGGCCCCAGAACATACACAACAGAGTCTGGAATACCATTTGGGAGTTGAAATTACCACATAAAATTAAGATTTTTCTATGAAAAAGTCTTCATGAAAAGCTTCCAGTGTTACAACAAGTCCACAGCCGGTTCGCATCCACTCCTGCCACTTGTCCAAGATGCATGTTGAAGGCTGAATCAGTTTCTCATGCTTTGTTCCAATGCCCCCTATCTTCAATAATATGGAGACTAAGCTTAATAACCCCTGACCTATGGATGAGAGAAGAAGAGACATTTTCCAATTGGTGGCAACGAGTCTTATCCTGGGCAGCGGCTCAATTAGACGGTAGACAAAAGACCCTCCTCATAGCGGCGCTGTGTTGGAACACTTGGAAAGCGAGGAATCGGTGTGTTTTTGAAAAGGTAATAAGCCCGGCACCAGAGATAGTGAAAGAAGCCAGCAATTTAGTGCGTGAACTCGTGAGCCATACCTGATAGATGCTGCTAATTTTCTTTACTCTTCTTTAAGCTCTTAGTCTTTCAGTCACAGTTGGTGATAAATGGGAATACCCAATTCTTTTGTACTTCCTTATGGAAACACTTTTATTTTATATTAATAAAATAACATTTATCTTTGAAAAAAAATTTAATTATTTTTTATTTTCTACATATCTTAAATAATTTAAAATCTATTTATTTTTTTATAATTAATTGTTATTCATTCATGTTAAATTTATGTTTTTAAAAATAAAAATATGAAAATATTTTTTTATGAGCCGCTAGTATAAGACAATTACATAGTTTAAATTATATTTTATCTAATTTTTTGCCAACAAATTAAAAAAAGATAAGATTATAGCATTACTACCTAAGATAAATTTTAGAGCATTAGTACTTATAAGATAAATGTTAAAAAAATCACATCTAAATTTAGTTTGCAATCATTTGAATTAAGTTGTACATTTAAATATTCATTTCACATTCTAATTGACACATTTTGAAATTGAATCCTAGCCAACAAAAAAGATTTTTTTTTCTAAGTTATATCTAACTGAAGTTATTTTAGGAGAAAGAAATTTTATTTTGGCGCTCAAAATTTTGTACATTTTATTATAGATGGTAATTTGACTTTTGCAAATTAGAGTAACTATAATTTTTAATTTAGAGTAAAGTTTACAGTTAAATAAAAAGATATCAGATTGTAAATTTTATAATCTTAAACATCATTGTGAACAATTAAACATAGTTATTAAAATTTGGAATTCTGCACGTTGGATTAAAAAAAACAAGGCGTCAATAAAAAATTAGAGTAGATCGACTTGAAGCTTAACAATTTTCTGCCATTGGATTAAAATAAAATAAATAAAATTTTGCACATTGTTAGAAAATGAATTTCTGTGCAGTTAATTTTAATCTATCTTTCTAATAAATTAATAAAATAATAATAAATAAGGATAATAAATATAATATAAGGGTAAAACTAATATTTTAAATTTTAACAGTTAAAATTCTCCTCGTTACTGTTGTGATAAATTAAGGTTGATACGTTCATTTAAAAAATACATAAATTAAGTATATACCACTAATTAAAATCCTGCAAATCACCAATGCCAATTTCGTCCTCAGAAACATTATAATTGTTTTCAGCAACATGCACTTCATCTGATTCTGGATCGTTAATGTCGTCCCATACTAATGGAAAATTTTTTAGATTCTCTATTTGCTGCTCACAAAATGGTATGTCCTCGACCAAAGACTCATCTGGATCCTCCTCATTCAAATATCCCATATCATATAAATCTCTGGGTTTCATGTGACATACAGAACACCAACCTTCGTCAACTGGATCGTCAACATAGTAAACCATTCTCGCATCTGTTGCAAGAATAAATGGCTCATCTAGTTCAAGAGCACCCGTGTGTATCAACTCTGAAAACCGTACACTCGTGATCCCAAATTCATCTACCTTAATGCCCTTATTAAGCGTGGTATCAACCCAGATACATTTGAAGAGGATAACCCTTAGTTTGCCAAAATAGTCTAACTCTATTATATCAATCACTTTTCCGTAGTATGTATTGTCAAATGATACTGAAACATGATTCCGTCCATGGCTAATACTAGTTGTAATTGCAGACATGACTACACCATTATTTTGTGTTTTAAGTCCTTCATCTTTATTTACCAAGCGAAACTTGAATCCATGAATGTTATACTCTTCGAATCTCTTTACAACATCATTAGGTTCTTCTGCAAGCCACTTGATTTCAGGAGTAATATCGTCTGCATCATCTGTATACGCCACCTGCATGTGATAGATTATTCTGATTTTAAAATGCTTTCACAAATTAGAATATAGAATTGGAAAAGCATTAAATAAATGTAACTAACTCACATAATCCCTAAACCACTCATGGAATTTGGCGTGCATGTATTCTTCAATGAGTTTAGCTGCATTTCTTTTACCGCGGTGTAACTTGGAAATTTCACCTCTGCATATCCTGTTCAAGTAGATAATACTTACACTTTAATTACTTAAAAATAATTAAAAATTTAAATAAAGATTGCCCTATGAATTACTCGCGAAATTTGTCCAGTAATGAACAATTTGTCAGCACATAGCGATGAGCCTGTGTTTTCTCAATTGGTGTCAACAAACTGATCTTTTGCGATCCACGAGGACTTCCTCTTGCCGGAAAAATTTGAGAAAGAATGTTTGAACAGCTACTAGGAGTGTTGTCATTTTGATCGTCGTTATGATTTGGTCAGTTAAACCTTGTCTCAATCTCATCTTCCTCTAAATATCTGGAGCAAAAAGTTAGACATTCCTCCATCAGGTAACCTTCAGCTATGCATCCTTCAGGTGCAGCCTTATTCCGGACATACGATTTTAAATGGCCTAAAGTCCTGATTGCAAGAAGATAAAATTAATCTACAAAGTCAAAAAATTACAAATAAATCCAACCAATTCAGTGATAAGATGATGCACAAAATATTAACATAATAGGATACCTTTCAACAGGATACATCCATCTGTACTGCACTGGACCAGCAATCATTGCCTCTTCTGCGAGATGAATAACCAGGTGAACCATCACGGTGAAAAATGAAGGAGGGAATATCATTTCCATGTGGCAGAGTGTCAACGCAATTCGATGTCGAAGTTTTTCTAAGTTATCAACGGCGAGAGATTTGCCAGACACTTCTCTAAAATAGTTACACAACTCTATTAGCACAGACGTCACCTCTTTAGGAAGGGATCTTCTAAAAGCCATCGGTAAGATGTGCTGCATAAGAATATGTGAATCATGGCTCTTTAGGCCAAAGACCTTCCTTTTCTTCAAATCAATGCATCTAGAAATATTAGAAGAATAACCATCTGGAAAAAAACACTTTTAAGAACACTAAGAAAAATATCCTTGTCAGCATTTGTCATTCTGAAACAGGAAGGCGGGTACTTGGAAGAATTAGTGAAAGGATGGAGCTGTTCTCGGATTCCCATCAATTGCAAGTCCTTACAGGCTGCCAAGTTGTCCTTAGTCTTTTGTTTGTCATCAAGTACAGTAAACAAAACATTGTCACAAACATTTTTTTCTATGTGCATCATGTCAAGACAGTGACGAATGAGATTATCCTCCCAGAAAATACTCCTCTTTTTCCACTGCAAAGGGTTGTTGCCAACATTGAGAGCCTCATGTGATCTTTTGCGACTGCTCTGAATTTGAGACAAAATAGCACTGCCTGATAATGTTGGCAGAGGGCCTCTTAGTTCGGTAGTGCCATCAAATGAGTGCATGTTTTATCTATACTCGTGGTTATCGGGTAACCACCGACGATGTCCCATGAAGCAATATTTCATGGCATGCTTTAACCTCCTGGATACTATATCAAAGTTACATGACGGACATGCAAGACTAGTATGTGTATTCCACCCAGACATGTTATCAAGACCTGGAAAATCACTTATAGTCCAAAATAATGCAGCATGCATGCGAAACAACTTTCCATCAACAGAGTCGTATACGTCAACATCCTTCCATAGTTCTTTTAACTCATTAATAAGTGGTTGCAGGAAAACGTCAATATTATTACCAGGCATCTTTGGACCAGGAATTATCATAGACATAATAAGAGAGGCTTGCTTCATACAACACCATGGAGGATAGTTATATACATACAACATCATCGGCCATACGCTAATGTTGGAGCTGAGAGTCCCAAATGGATTGAAACCATCGGAAGCCAAAGCAAGTCGTATGTTACGTGGATCTTTAGCAAACTCCGGATATAACAAATCAAACTCCTTCCATGCTTTGCTGTCTCTTGGATGCTTTAACTTTCCATCTGAGTTAGGAAACTCTGAATGCCAACGCATTAGTCTTGATGTTTTAGAGGACATGTATAACCTTCTTAGCCTAGGAGTGAGAGGAAAGTATCTCAATACCTTTTCCGGAATTAGCCTCGGCATATGTTCAGCTGTGTCCAAAACTCCTGGATTGTTGCTGGTGTTATCCTCTGCTTTATATTGAGATGCATTGCATATTGTGCATTTACTCTTGGTCTCATTATCTAGACCCCAAAAGAGCATACAGTTGTTTGGACATACATGAATTTTTTCATATCCCAAGCCTAGCTGCTTAATCATTTTTTTGCTTCATAAAATGAAACAGGCAGATTTGCATGAGGAAACACTCTCTTTAGAAGATCAAGTATCATCGAGAATGACTTGTCAGTCGCACCGCATAGCACTTTGATATGATACAGCTCAACTATAAATGATAACTTGCTATACTTCGCACACTCGGGGTATAATTTGCGATTTCCATCCTTTAGCAACTCTCGAATCCTATCAGATTCCTCTTGAGTATCATCTTCGATATGATTTGGAAAAGAGTCGTTTCTCTCTTCAACGGGCTCATCATCAACCCCATCAAAGTTGTTGGCAACTGAACCAAAAATATCGTTAAGCATATCCTGTAGCGGAGCTCTTTCCTCTGATTCGCTAAAGTCATGGCTTGATGATGCTTCTTCACGTTGGACTACACTTTCTCCATGCATATACCAAAAAGTGTATTTTTTTGAAAAACCTTTTTGGAGTAAATGTGCTAACACCTCAACTCTAGTCCTCATGTTCTTAAAACCACATCTAATGCACGGACATATAATTTTTCCATTTACGGCAACCCTTTGAAAGGAAAAATCTAAGAAGCCAGCTACACCGCATTTGTACTCTGCTGTTGTAATTGATTTATCAATCCAACTCTTGTCAATCATAGTTAGACACTCTGGTCTAAATGTCGAGATATGCAAAATGTAAGTATTGAAAAATCATAGAAACGACTAAATCTAAAAAAACTTTAAAAGATAATAAGTTAATGGATAGTTGACACCAAATTTTATGGAATTCTAGAACCGTAGTCAGAGACAGTGACAAATTCAAAGTTTCTTTCAATTGGGGGCATTAATTAAAAATTAGAATAATTTTATATATTTTTTTTACTGTTGAATCTTATTGTTCATTAGCTATTAATCATGTTATAAAAATATATATAATAACATTTATACAAAATAAAACGAAGCATAATTGTTTGAATTGAAAAACATAAACAGGAATTTTTAACTAAAAAAAATTAAAAAAGGAAGTTAAGAAGTCTTACTAGGAAACGGAAAATCAGAAACTTGCATTAAAATAGAAGAGAACTAAAATAAAAAAGCGAAATGGGGTAAAATTTATTGATTGAATGAGGGGAAGGGTGCAAATAAATTTTTATCCTATATAATACATGGTACGTTATAAAGTGTCAGAAGGGACATTTATCCCACAATCTCCTATGTAAATTTGTCTTTGGAACAAAAAAAAAGGAATTTAAAAGGTACTGACTTAACCAATTTGAATAAAATAATTTGCTCGGATTAGCAAAGTATGACTTGAATGGCAGGTTAACAATATGTTAATAATTTAGTAGAATTTCGGATTGAAAATTTGTCCTTTCAATATCATATGAAATAATTATATTAGAATAATTAAATAAATATAAAAAATAATAAATGTGATTAAGGTATTACTTTGGAAAAAAAAGTTTAATTTAAAGAAGAATAAAAAAAATTTAAAATACAAATTCATAAAAATTCTAAAAAGTTAAATTTATTTTTGCTCGTATTAAAATTAGAATGCAGGTTATTCACATATATAAAAAAATTTGGTGGCATTTATAAGTATTAATTAGTATGTTTTAATGATAAAAAACGAGATAAGTCTCAATGTAGTCCCTGAAGTTACACTCGAGCCTCATAGTAGTCCCTAAACTTAAAAGTTTCTCAGAGTTATCCCAGAACTTGCACTCCGGGACTCAAAGTGGTCCTTCCTGCAATTTCAGCACACGTGGCGCAACCGGAAAGCTTAGCTGGCAGCGTTGGTGACACGTGGGACTCACAACGGCTAGCTGATGTGGCAGAGTAAACTCTTCCGACTCAATTTGGTCCCTCAGGTGAAGTTAAAACTCTAATCCCCTTTTTTGAAGGCCACATTGTTCACTCTGCTGTCTCCTCGTCGGTGCTGTGTTCTTCTATTCTCCCTCTCTGAAGCCCGAAGGTTATGGCTAACACGAGCAATGCAATTGGGAGCTCGAACAACCCACGATCGTTTGGAAGCATCATGAGGAGAATGAACAGAAACAGAGAAGCTCGTTTGCCAAAAATGAAAAAAAAATCATGGGAAGCCTGGTTTCTCTGAAAGAGGTAAGCCAAAAATGAAAAAAATGTGGTTCCTCTATTTTTTGATATTGTTGTTAATCTAATATTTCACAAAAGTTCAGGCCGTTTTTTTATTGTAATTGGTGGGTATGAACGCCTCTGTTCTATTCTCTGTGCTAGGGTTTGATCACTACTGGCTTTTGTAGTGGTTTGGCCAAGAAAATTGTAAAGTAGGAGTGTTTCTTGTGTTTTGATGATATGAAAATGTGTTCTTTATGTGTTAGGGTTTACTGCTTTTAGTGGAGGAGTTTCCAAATTGTTAATGTGTTTCAGGACAATGACACTGATAAATGAATTTGTTAAATAGAGTTTGCATGATCACAGTAGAAGTAAAGATCTTTTGGGAGTTGAAATTTTTTGTAACTCTGATAATGGATTCTGAATTTGACTGATTTACCTAATTGCCTTTCTTTGTATTGGGTTGGTTTAGTTAAACTGAATGTAATATGTAATGCTGTTTAGTTAAACTGAGTGTGTGATCATAAAGGATTCTTGCATACATAAGTTAGAGTAATATAAAGTAAGTTTTGCAATTGCTAATAAAGTTAACTTAGCTATTGGAATAGTCAAATTGTTTGATGAATTTGGTCTGGACTAGTGGATTAGTTGTGGAAAAGGGTATGTAATTTTGAATGGTTTGATCCACCAAGATTGAAGTTTGTGTCTAGAGAACTGCTATCCTTAGTTACACCAAAATAATGTTCTTGATTTCACACTTTCTTATGTTCACATGACACAAATCATTAGCAACATGATCAAAATAAAGGTGAAATATCATATAGTTTAACAGTTAACAACTAACAAAGTTAGGCACTCTATTCAATACCCCGATCCACAATAACCTTTTCTAATAAAAATTTTGAAAAAGAAAACCACAAAATAATAGAAGACTTAACTTATATCGTTAATTTGAATATAGTGATAATATAGCACATTAAAATATTAGAGGGAGAAGGAGAAGTAGAAAAGCAAGAGAGTGGTGCTTTTGTTGCCAACTGTCAAGTAATGAAAAGGAGAGAGTGAGAGTGATGATGAAAATGGTAGAAGAAGATTAGGACTGAATCAGTGCTATGATATGAAGAAGATAACAGATGCCATTTAATGAGCTTTCATTAACTACTATTTACCATTACTATTTCTACATGGTTTTTCTTGTTTCATCTCCACCATTAGTGTTGTATATTATTTTATTGTTTTTTAACCTCTCTAGTTAGTGATTACGTTAGCTCCAAATTTGGCAGATTTTCTTTATTTATGTGTGCCTATTTTTGTTGGTAGTAAGTTGTAGTTGTATATATATATTTCCCTCAGTTGCAAAAGAAAAAAAAAGGGTATTGGTGTTGGGTTTTGTGGGGAACTACACGGAGAGTGAAGTTTGGTGCCTGTCCTTGTGATTTATTTGCCAGTTTGATTTAAGGCAAATATTGCTGATTATATATGCTGAATTAATCCTGGACTGATTATATGATGTTAATACACTGGGTTGCTGTTTATATATGTAGAATTAATCCTGGACTGATTATATGTTGCATAATGTTCTGTCAATCTATTGTTACTCATTTATTCTGTTATGCATAATGTTCTGTAACAGTGTTGTGTAGGGATTAGTTTGATATCACTTGCATAAGTCTAGGGACTAGTTTGATGTCACTTGAACAAGTCTAGGGACTATTTTGATGTCACTTATATAACTGTAGGGACAATTTTGCTGCCCGAAAACAACTATCTGACCCCTTTTTTGGTATCTGAAACAGGGCCTTATAAATGTAGTTAAGGAGGTTTTTCCAGATGTCCATCACAGATTCTGTGTTTGGCATCTGTGGAAGAACTTCAATAAGCAATGGAAGGATCTCCAGCTTAGAGGGCTACTTTGGGATTGTGCAAGGAGTACTAGCCAAGATGGCTTCCTTGATATCATCAAAAAGATTGAAAGGGTTAATAAGGAAGCTTGGGAGTATTTGAACAAGTGGCCCTATGCAAGGTGCAACACAGAAAACTGCTACAAGGCTTGCAAATTTCATGAAGTTTGTGCCCAACCCTGGATTCAAGGCACCCAGACACAAAAAATAAAGATTAGGATGATTATGTTTAGGAAAAGCAGGCTATTTTTTTGTATCTATTTTGCTGATGTTGTTTACAATGCCTAAAACATTGTCCCAATTTTGGGAATTTCAGTATTTGAATTTTATCAGGTCAATATGTCAACAACTTTGATGTACTTGGTGTTTTGGCTCTATAATGTCTTTTTTGAATCAAACATTACCAATATGAATTATGAATTATGACTTTATTGAATTGAGTTTTCTCAGCCTTTTGTTTATATCTTATCATCTGTTACAGACTTAAGAGTAGTTCAAATCCTATCTATTTCTATTTCATTGAAAAGAAGTCCAGGAACAAAAGTATGCATATAATCAAACACTTTAATTTCCATTTCTTTCAAACAAAAGGATAGGAACAAGTACATGAACAAGGAATGCATATAACAAGCATGTCATTTATTTTTTGCTAGATACAGTTGACCCTGCTGTCTATCCAGCTTTAATACAAGAACACCAATTACAATCAGCAACATGAACACAAACATCAAAATTTCCTCTATTTTTAGAACCCTAATTTCAGCTTCTAATTTACCAAATTTTCAAGCCATCTTCATCTTCCATTCTTCATCATCATCTGAATGTTTTGTTCTATCATCACATGGCATGGCATCTTCCAAAACTTTATCAACCCACATAAACAATCCACACCATTTCTTACCCACAGTCTGCACATAAAAAAAAATTCAATCAGCAAAATTTATATCCATAAATACAGCAATCAACAACAATAATACTTACATTGTAGTTCGGGCAACCCAGGAATGGTCTCCCTGGATTAGAATCCGTCCCTGACCACTGCAGCACCGGTCTCGACCCGCAGGCACACCATTCTGGCAAACGAGCTTCTCTGTTTCTGTTCATTCTCCTCATGATGCTTTCAAACGATCGTGGGTTGTTCGAGCTCCCAATTGCATTGCTCGTGCTAGCCATAACCTTCGGGCTTCAGAGAGGGAGAATAGAAGAACACAGCACTGACGAGGAGACAGCAGAGTGAACAATGTGGCCTTCAAAAAAGGGGATTAGGGTTTTAACTTCACCTGAGGGACCAAATTGAGTTGGAAGAGTTTACTCTGCCACATCAGCTAGCCATTGTGAGTCCCACGTGTCACCAACGCTGCCAGCTAAGCTTTTCGGTTGCGCCACGTGTGCTGAAATTGCCGGAAGGACCACTTTGAGTCCCGGAGTGCAAGTTCGGGGATGACTCTGAGGAACTTTTAAGTTCAGGGACTACTATGAGGCTCGAGTGCAACTTCAAGGACTACATTGAGACTTATCTCGATAAAAAAACATTAAGAAGATAAAGACATACTATAATAACGATATAGTATATTTTAGTGACTAAAAAAATTAAAAGATGAAGACATTTATAATTATTAATTAATATGTTTTAATGATTTTAAAAATAAGAAGATACCGAAACAGTTATCATCAATTAAAGACTTACTTGTCCTTTGATCTCCTTAATCTTATCTCTTCTATTCTTTTTTCTCGGTTGCAACAAAACAGATGGTAAACTCTATGGAATGAAATAGAAGAAATAATACAAATGACCTATGAATAAACCAACGATGAAGAGTATTGTATAATAAATTTTATGAATGATTGAAAATATCAGCCCTTATATATATAACACTATAAACTGCACAAGTTTAGGAATTAGTTACTCAATTCTGTTAAATAGATGACTAAGTCTATTCACATATCTTATCTTGGCCGTTTTAATCTTAATCTCTTATATAAAATCTATCTTATTTATTATCTGTTTTATTTTTTCTTTTATATTATTGTTATTTGTTTTGTACCTGAATATTTATATTTTAAAAACGTAAATTCTAAAGGCCTCAACGCAGCCACCAAATTGTTTTAGCCTTTTATGATTCAACTCTTTTATTTCTGGGCATCCACATCTTAATTTTTCCCACCCTTGTTTCTTATCAAAACAGTATGCTAGGAATGAGAACAGGAATGCCAAATAACAAGCCATGACTACTTTCTAATTTCTGCAATCGAATAAGGTATGCATCTCGAGCGGCCTTTGGTCTTCGAATTCAAGTTGTTCTTCCTCTTGTTCTTCTTCTACTTCGTCACTATTTTTCTTAAATTCAAATAAGAATTTGGGGCTGGAATTAAGAAAACACATATTACACATGCAATTGTACAGGCTTCCCCAGTGGCTCTGGTGGTGCCTAATCCCTCTGCCGCTGGATTCATGGCATCTCGGGAGGCAATAATAACTAGGGGCGCCGCACTTGGACGAGGAGCTGCCACCACAGGGTTTATCCACTTCTTGGCTCTAACTGAAGCCTCCAAATACAGGAAGGATGGACCTTTCCGGTATCTTTTTCATCCTTAATGAAGAGTGGGTTTGAACGAAAATGTTTGTCAGAAGCTTCTGGTGGGTTTTCCGTTGTTCCATTAGTCTTTGCAATCAGGGCAGGTGCAATTAAGGTTCAAAATCATGGCATGTGCAGTTTAGCTTCATAAATTTAAGCTTTCTTTGGTCTTGAGAAGCATTTATAATTGTTGAAATATCTTTAATTAAAAAGAAAATACATTACTGGTGTTTTCATAAACTCTATTGCTCTAAGGATTCACGTAACTGTTTGATAAGCTTCTGTGAAATGACACTGCCCCTTTTTTACTCTCAAAAGCAAGGGGAAAGACCAGAAGAGGAAAAAAAAATAATTGGCACGTCTTAAGTTTTTCAGGGTCACAACAATAAAGCGTCTCTTTTGAAGTGTACACAACTATCTTCTTAGATCCCTTACAGGAATCTATAATGTATTATATACATACTTAGTTGAGACTTTTTATTGAGAAAATTGTCCATGTTATAATTTAGTGTTGTTAATAAGTTTTCTCGTGTCACTTATATTAGGAAATTTTCTCAACAAATTCTGTATAGATGTCTAAATTTTTGCAGTGATTGTTGGGGGAATAGCCAATTTTGCAACTTATGCATTTGCACATGCGATTCTTGTAAAAAATAATTGTAGTTGCTTTCTTGTTGCATACCATTGGTTATGAGCATGAAAGCAGTAGGAATGGTTTTAAAGCTTACATTTGAAGGCACAAATCAATTCTAGGAATTTTCGAGCTGATTTTTTACAATGATCTTGTTAGGATGTTATATTTTACAGATTAACTACGTGAACAAGGTATCATATTTAGCAGTGATGATGTAATGTATTCTGTTTGCTGCATATTTGAGAATTAGAAATAGAGTCATCTCTGCTGTTTATAGAATTTTCAGAATATTCATCTCCAGTTTAGATGGATATGTCTATGGCTTTTTCTGAATTAAAAATAGTATGCAGTCTCCCTCTTTCACAACGTTAATGTTATATACTATTTTCATTTATGGAATTAACAACATTACTATTAATATCAAGTCTAAATAAAAATGATCACATGGAAAATAAAAGAAAGCAGAAAACAAAACATAGAAAAGCATAGTAAATTGAATTGGAAATTTCAAGTACTTCATACATTGATGATCGAAAACCAAATGTAACATTAAACATAAAGAATAAGCCTATATAAAATTGGAACAGGAAACTAACAGAGCTAAAGAACTAATAATATAGTGGACTTATGTTAAACGAAACTAAATTAGAAGCACACTAGACATAATATTCTCCTGGATACCAAATTTCACAAAATTGTCTAGCTTTTTCACGAGCAATAGGATCCAAATCTTCCTTTCAGAATGGCTTTTTGTTAAGATCAAAATCTTTTACCGCAGCCTGGGTCTCTGGTGATTCAGTTGTAGAGCGAATATATCCTTTCTTTTGAAAAAACCTTGCAATGTATTGTTTAATGATGATAAATTATTTTCGACGTGCCCACTCAAACTCGCATGATGGCTTGGTTTTAACACTTGTCTACATACATAAAAAATGCACTATTTTATCTACAGAGTTATATATAGGTGCGAGCAAACAGTTTTGAAAATAGTAAAAAGGAAATAACAATATATTTCTGTTACCTTTAGATCCATTAGTATAACATCTGCATCCCATTCAGAAGAAATCGTAAAATATGGAAATCCATGCCTTTGCAGATACTGCACGCTAAGTGCATATATCTCCTACAAGTTTTCAAACAGATCAAATAATTATAGAGAATTATTAAATGATAAAATTATGTTAAATTGGATAATAAAGCACATATAGAATATTAAAAGCAGAAAACCTCTGTAATAGAATCCATTGGGGTATTAGTGTAGAATGCATGTGAGAAGGGCGACTTTTTCACAGATATTGGTGTGAGCATTGAGTGCTATCAGCCAAGAATGCACATTAATTTTGTTACACCAAATATTGGAGGCCACATCGAGTGCGTGTTGCAACGAGGAGAATGGAGAAGCAGAAGCCATCTCCGATGCAAACTTGATGCTTCCACTGCATTCAAGCAAATCGCGCTCTTCCATAATAATCCAAGTTGAATTTTTGTTGCAAGGTCGTGCAATTGTCATTTTATGTGACCTACTTAGCAACAAATACATCAAGATTTGAAAGCATAATTAGTAATATTTTTTATAATTAGGACAATTAATCAGATTCATATAAACAAATCAAAAATTAAAAAATTACTGGAATATACTAACAAAAAATTAGTTCTCATTCACTTCACACCCCAATTCAAATTATACTCTTTATCAAGAGTTAAAGATGGAATTCAAGACAGAATGTAAACCTGACGATGAAAAAATTTTTGCATGTTTTTTATTATTTGTATTTCTTACCTTTTTATTTTTTATTATTTATTTATGGTGGAGTTAAATTTTGATTTACATACTTAAAGAAAACAGACACGAGTTATAACAATCATCACCTTCAGCGCTACAATAATAATTCATCATGTATATGAAAAAAATAAGTAATTTATAAAATTAGTTTCTTTTAGTACTCTCTTGTACTCTTCTTATAATTTTAAGATATATAACATTCAGCATTATTATTGTAGCATTAATTTATCTTCTAATAATTTGATCAACATTGTAGTGACTATTATATCAAACATGCATCTCAAACAGAATCAGATTTAAACTCCACCGTAAATAAATAATAAAGAGTAAAAGGATAATAAATACAAACATAACCATGATAAATAAATAGGAAATAATAAATTATATTTGATCAAAAAGAAAAAATGTGCATAATAATAATGAAAGAAAGATTGAAATTGCAAATTATGATCCATCTAATTTTTATACTCTTAATGAACAACATAACCACTATTTAATCAAGAAGCCAAAATTAACCACGTTTGCAGAATTGTAAATCATAAATCACCTCTAAAATTAAATAATTAACCTACCTTAGTTATTATCAGCGGCAGCACTAGAAATGAGGGAGAAGAAAGCAACTATCTGAATTTCTGAGAAAAACTGCACCTTAATTATGGTTTAAATTTAAGAAAAAGATAAACTGCATAACAAAGTTTTGAATGGGTTTGAGGGAATGACCAAATTAAACGCGGAATTGAAAGTGAATATCGTTTAATTTTTGTCACGGTAATAATTTGGTATGTGGCAAATTTTAAAATCCATCTCAAATTGGCCACGGACAAACGAGAATGTGAAAAAATTCCGTTGGCCACAGAGATATAATACGTTGCCATTACATACCATGGTCCATAAACTTTGCCACTGATTATCGTTCGTGAGTACTTTCCCGTTGGTAACTCCTGCATTTTTGGTAGTGAATATATTCAACACAAGTTTTAGAAACCTTGATAAATAATGATTGTCAGTTTGTACCATATTTTTCATAACTAAATTTTATCAACAATAATATACGGTTATAGATAAATTTGCATTAATATTGTGACTAATTTATTACCAATATATCTATTTCACTTATTAATGATAGAAAATTATTTTTAACAAAGATTCATTTTAAAAAAAATTATTATACATTCATTGTCAAGTTGACATAAAATTAGAGTTTTTTTATGTTAAAATACTTATTTAATACTAATTGAATGTACAATATTAGAAATTATAATTCACTCAAGAGTTGAATTTTTTTGAGAATTCTAATTTTTATTTTTTCTTCATTTATAAATCAGACCAAAAAAAATCTAATTTCTAAATTCAGTCACATACTTTTTAAATTTAATTTTATTCTATTATTAATATATCTCTTAAAGTTTGATTAATAGTTAAAATACTAATCAACTACTTATAAATAATGTATAGAATGAGAATGAGATTTCTGTCTCTTGCTATATTAGGCTTTGTACAAATTGATTATTATTGTATAGTCTATGAAACGAAATGGAATAACGATAAAAATTAGTATATTTTTAAATGCTACCCTATCATGATTAGGTTTAATTTCTTTTTCTCTCTAAAAATCCACTTTAACACTTTTGGAGTCATTTTCATAAATCTAAATAAGAGACCAAAGATTAGAGTTCATCCTTTATTGTAAAAAGGGAAGGAAAATATTTTTTGGCTTACATACTTTATTCTAGTATATTAAGTAATATTTGTCAAAATAGGAACATGATAAATTATTCTAGTACATTAAGCGCTTTATTTATTTATTCATTTATTTATTTATTTGAGGTTATGCACTCAAATTGTGGGTTTGAGTTATTAGTGGCTGCTGACTGCTATTGCTATTGCTATTATTGTTAAACTATTTAGACTTGTTTAAAGCTAAAATTCCTGTTTATATTAGAGATGATAGAATCGATGAAGATGCATTCAAGGTATCTGACCACCTCTCTTGATTTTTTACTCCATGCTATAATACTACATAGTTAATTACTTAATTATATTGGTTGACCACAATGTGATGTTTTGGGACAATTTGAACTAACTTAAATGAGAAAACAGAAATTGAGAGACAGAGGACGAGGTCTTGGAATTCTTGTCTCAAAATTTTTGGAAGACACTAATGCATCGTACTCTTTACAGAACCTAATGAGGCAAGTATATAATTTTCTCCTTTTTGTGCATAAACCCTGGTGTCTTAGCTAGCAAAGGGTCCTACTTGTTTTCTTCTTGGACTAATTCAAACAACTTTGCCATTCAGAAACTCGTCATGTACAAAGCAGTCATTCAGAAACTCATCATGTACAAAGCAGCGGCTGCAATAACAGCAGCAGCAACCCCAGCTGTGGAAGGATCAAAACAAGAACAAAAATGCTCTTTAACAACAGTCTCTAAAATAATGTATCTTTATTTGTTTTTGGATTTCTTTATGTAGATTACTTGAATTTTCTCGAGTTTTTTGGGAACAAAGAGAGCTATTTGCGGATTGTGATATTGACCGTCTCTAAAAAGAGTTTTCAATTTTCTTGTGCCAGTTTATTTTTGTATTTCTATATAAAGTTTATTTTAATAACATGATTTAGTTTTTGCATAATGATTGGTTATTTAATGTTGATTATGGTGGCTTTCCCAAAGTTGAAAGTGATATGGAGTGGCTTAGGGAAGGGTTTATGTAGCTATTGGCACGCTTTATAAGCGTAGCTATATCTTCTTGTAGTCATTAATTGGCACGCTTAAAAAGCGTAGCCGTATATTTCTCTATCGGCACGCTTTTGAAGTATACTGAAAACCAGCTTTCTTGGCACGTTTCAAAAGTGTGGCGATATGTGAACTTTTCGGTACGCTTTAAAAGCGTACCGATAGGTTAACATCTATGGTCACGCTTTTAAGCGTGGCAAGAGTTGAAAGCGTGGCCAAAAAGAAAGCGTGCCGATAGATCCACAAAAGCGTGGCGATAGAGCAACCGGCACGCTGGCGGATGTGACCCTTTTAAAAGTGTGCCGATAGCTCAAAAAGCGTGGCGAAAAGCTATCGGCACTCTTTTTAGCACTTTTCGGCACGCTTTAAAAGCGTGGCAGAAAGCTTATTTTCTTGTAGTGGTAATATCTCTTTGTTAGTGGATGAACTGTTAGCTTAAAAATTGCACAAGGATTTGAGTCCTGATTAAAATAAAAAAGTGAACAATATGTGTACGTGTGAGTGTGTATATGTATCTGGCCTCTAAGATATATCATCGTAACAAATTACATAAATATTGTCAGAAATTAAACTTGATTTATCCAGGTTACACAACTCAAAATACATGATGTTTGCTATTCAATTATATATTTAGGCATAGAAAATAATAATGCAATTTTCTAGTATTATTTAATTTAATAAAAATATTATTTATACATTAAAATTAATCACTAAAATTAATTATTATATATTTTTATATAAATATATGTATAAATTAATTTATTTTTAATATATATTTTATATTTTAATATGTATTTTGTATTAATAATTAATTTTAATGATTAATTTTAATATACACCTATTTAATTAGTTATGCAATCTAATTATGCTTGGTTTTGTTATGTAATTTATTAAAGATATTTAATTAGTTTATGCAATTTAGTTAATCAATAATTTTGAATTATCTTCATTTTAGTTGTTTATATAAATATAGGCGAGTTAGCTTGTCTTATTTCAATATAAAAATAATATAAAATAATAAAACTTATAATGATTTAATCTCTAATAATTTTATATTTTTATTTATTTAATATAACTATTTATGTACCTTTATTTATTAAACTTATATAAATTTTTATTTTTCAATACAATTAAATAACTTTATCCTAAAAAAAAGTTTTATAATCATTTGAAATAAACTATAATGTTATTAGTCTTTTGTAATTAAATTCAAAATTTTTAATTTTTAGTACAAGTAAACAAAATTAATCTTAAAAAAATATTTTAGACTTTTTAAAATTACTTGCAATTCTTTAACATTTTAAATAATAATTTTTATTTTCTTTTATTATTATTACTACTACTACTACCAGTTTGTATATTATTATTATTATTATTATTATTATTATTATTATTATTATTATTTCATATACTTTGATATATTTTTAATTAATAGTTAATACTAATCATATACGTTTAACTTGTCACGTTTCATATAATGGTAGGTGTTTGTCTAGTATATTGTGATTTTAAACATACGTATTTTCTTCCATTTCTTTTTTGTTTTGAGTCAAATTTTTTCAGCATATGATGCAAATCTTTTTTTTTTCGACCTTACACTTACTCGGCTTATAAATTATAATATAAAATAAATAAATTAAAAAGATTAAGATCTGCATACTTTCTAATAAAACCCAAAATACCCGTATCTTAAAGGGAACCCAATTGTGCCAATTTTTATTATTCTTTGTAAGAGACTAAGAGCGGCCTAAGCCATAACTAAGCCATAATTTCACTCTTCTCATTTCTCAAACTTTGCATTTATTGAAGAAGGGAGACCTTTTATTTGACTAACCCTTTGTTAGAATGTAGATCATTATAGTTATTCGTTGGACCTATCTTCCAAGTTGTGAAGGTTGATTCTTGATACTAATTGAAAGTTTTTGATGGCCTAAAAAATGGTGGTTGAATCTATGATTTTCTTTTAACTTTGATTAAGAAAGCCTTAAACTAAAAATTGTGTTTTGGCTTCTGTTTAGTCTGTGCAGCGAATTATACAGAAGATAATTTTATTTTGTCTCATAAAACTAGAAAAACAGAATCAAAGCATAAAAAAAGAAAGTGACACAGCTATATATTCTAGTTCAGTTGTCTTATGCAATGCAACTTATATCCCAACTCAACACAAGTAGAACCAGTTTCGTCGATCCCTTCTTTCCCCTGGCCTCCAAAGAAGAAGATGCTGCCACACTGCCACCATCCGCTGGGTTCAACTGTGATACGCACGAGTTGGGTGTGTTCGACACAATTCAACACAATCAGAAGTAGAATTGTCGACCCTATATTTTTACTCTATTAAATTTTATGCGTGTATGATGTCATTCACTGATAATTATGTTTGTTGTTGTTACTACACAGTATGCGATTAGTTTCTTTTTCTTAAGTTTATCATTAATTAAATAATTAAAAAAGATTTTAATAACTTTATTTCTTTGATTATTGAATATCAGATAGAATTTATTTATTGTAAAATTTTATAGTATTCTTAAAAATTTAACACAATAAATTTAGTACCTATACTTTGAAATGCGTTTAGTCGATAAAATTCAAATATAAGTAATATTACACCATATATTTTTATTATTATTATAGTGGTGTTCATTTGAGAAATTAAATTTAGTTTATAATAGTATTAAAAAAGTCTTATTTACTCTTTTTAACTTTAAACTTATGAGAAGGTATAATATTAATATCTGGTATAATTTTTAAAATTAAATTATTTTCTAAAAAGTTATTTTGGTACTTATAAAATAATTAAAAAAAATGACTTCTCTCAAATAAAATTTTTTTATCATTCTTCTCTTAAAATAAATACTCTTAGAATTAAAAATTTAAATATAAAATAACTTATTTATGAATTACTTTTAATATAAATATTTATTATTTAAACTATTTTTTCAAAAATAACTTAATTAAACTATTTATCCAAACTGAACCTAATATATATCTACCTAGACTAGCTTGAAGTCAACTTGGGCAAAAAAGAAATTTTCAAGTCAAATAAATTGCCCAAACAAAATCGGTTTCTTCTTCTTTTTTCAAGACAAAAAGGTATTGAGGCTCCGTTACTACTGTGAAACATGGGTTTTTAATTTTTTTTCCTATCCCATTAAGAAAATGCAAAATATTTAAGGTCCAATTCATCTTTTGGATATCCTAGTTATTGCTGCCAAAGCCCACTCCAGATGTCCAATAGCTAACATTTGCATGGACAGCCTTGGCTCAACCATAACTACCATCCACGCCCAACAAGCCCTGTCCAACACCTGTACCAACTTGCATCTGCCAGAGGCACATGTCAATCTGGTAATGAAGCAAAAAGAATCTCTGTATATCTGTACCAACTTGCATCTGTACCGAAGAGTAACCCTCTTATTTAACATTCTTTTCAACTGTTTCCGCAAATACTGTAAAAAATTAATTAAATAAAAGGAGTGATGTTAATTGCATGAATTTTTTTACTTGTACCAATAAAAATATTTTTACATTAAATTTTAAATTTTAAAGTCTTAATAGTATAAAGCTAAAGTGTTGATTCAAAATATTAGTTAATAGTCTAATATTGATAAACAATATTGGCCTTTTAATAATAATAATAATAATAATAATAATAATAATAATAATAATAATAATAATAATACTTGTGAATGGAATCTTGATATAAACCCATATTTGCAAATTGAGTATTTTGAAAGAATTTTTCTCCACAACTAATGTTTGACCAAAGAACCAAGTGATCAATAAAGAGCAAAGAGTGATTGGCCACATCAAATAAAGGTACCATTTTGAAGAAGATTGATATGATTTGGATGCTAATGAAGAAAATCCCAACCTTAGTTATGGAGTCCACAGTTGTAAAGTGTGTTAAGTGAACTATCTTCGGTGAACCTTTTTCTCTATTAAGTGACATTTCATATGAAGTATCTGTAGTCTCATCCCTTATTTGATAAATGTAATCATATCATATACCTATTTTTTAAAAGAGAATTTTTAGGTGGTGAAATTTTTACGTGTTTTAAAAGAGTATGATTCATTGTAAATATTCATATTGTGTTTTTTCTATTGGTAGTTTACTCATACTCATCCTCTTCGATAGCAGTAATTCCTTTTGTTCTCTCTTCACATTTTCTCTAAATTAGTCTCTTTTTTATTTTTTATTTTTTAATTTAATTTTTTTTTCTTCTAACATGTTTTTCCAACCACCTCCCTCATTTTCTAATTCTCTACTCTATCCTTTATCGGTATCATAAATTCTTTTGTCTTTAATCATTTATACTTTTTCTCTTTCTTTCATTCTTATCTGTTTCACACATTTTAGTGTTTCAAAATTTAATACTTGAATTGAAAGTTAATTTAAACTAAATATTTATTTCCACTATACTCAAAAGATGATTTTCTTTTTTATAATTCTTTCTTCTCTTCAAACTAAAAATTAACCTAACTAAACTTAAAATTAAACTAAATATAAGCTATCTACAAAAAGTAAAATGCAATGAATTAAAGTTAGACAATTGGGAGAGTCTTTACTATGGTGGCTTGTGCTTGATTTTCCCACCAATACTTGAATTTACAATATTTTTCGAGATCCCAATCCTAACCATTAACAAAAATAAAAGACAACCAAAAATCAAGCTATTTACATATCAACATATTTACAATAGCCAATAACATAACACCATTGCAACTCCCCGGTAACGGTGCCAAAAGCTTGATGAGATAGAATTTGCACCGGTTTAGATTTTTTCACTTAAGATAACTTTCGTTGCAAGTATAGACTAAACCGGCAACCAACTCCCACCATCAAATTTTAAATCAAAGAATAGTCACAATCCAAAACAAATATAAACTGGGAGTTTTAAATCCCGAGTCGTCTTCTTTACGAGTTGCAATTAAATGTTCAGTTATTGGCTATGAGAAAAATGGGGGTTGATGGCAAAAGAAGCAAGAAGTATAAATAGCAAGAAATCAAACAAGCATGCAATAACTAAATATTAAAGCAATTAAATTCAAAGCAATGGATCAAGAAAAGGAAAATTCAAATATTAAGAAAAGAGTTAAGGTTACCTATCCTAACCATTGACCACAAACACATGAAGATTATAAAGAGTTAATCCTACATAGTCAACCCTAACATCGAGGATAAGTCAAATAGGCATAGTTGATCTCAATCCGTAAGTCCTAGTCAACTCTATTAATGAAAGACTAAGAGTCAATGGAAACCAAATCAACTAACTACTCTAATATATCAATCAAGAATGGACATCAATGACTCAAAGGGTCACCCAAATCCTCAATTTCAAGCCAAAAGTAAAGAAAAACTAGGTAAATACTAAGCCAAGCATTTTATCAAACACTTAGTGTGCATGAAAATAAAATAATATTAAGTTACATTAAAAATAAAATCTAACTACTAAAAGCAAAAAAATAAGAACAATAACTCAAACAAGCATTAAATGAACATAAAATATAAATTACATTAATAGAAATTAAAATGAACAAAGAGTGCAAATACATAAAAGTGGCAAAATTGAGAAAATGACAAAATAAACTAAGAAAATTAAGACAATAGAACAAAGAAAGGTAGAAGAAACTAGATGAAAACAAGAATTAAAAAGAGAAATTACAAAGAAATTAAACTAATAACCCTAATTTCTAGAGAGAAGGGGGAGTTTCTCTCTCTAGAAAATGCCATTCCACTAAGCTAAACCTAATTGCTCCACCTTCATTCTTCTTCACTTTGGCTTGAAATAGCTTCAGAAATGGGTTGGATTGGATTTTTGAGGCCCAGAATTCGTCCCCATCGATTTGCAATTAATGAGCTCACGTGACACGGGTTATGCGTACACATCACCTGGCGAAATTCATCCTCATGCGTACGTGTGGGTCATGCATACGCATCGCCAAGCTCGCACTTGTGCATGTGCACGCATCACTGTGTGCATGCACGGATGCTGAATCTTTCAAACTCTATTTTTTCATAGTTTCTTCTCTTTTGCATGCTTTTTTTCTCACTTCTTCAACCCATACTTGCCTTGAAAACCTGAAATCACTTAGCAAATACATAAAGGCATCAAATGAAATTAAAGTGAATAAAATTTAGCAATTAAAAGGCCTAAAAAGCATATTTTTACTTTCAAGCACAATTTAAGAAGAAATCATGAAACTATGCTATTTCAATGGATAAGTACAAGAAAAGTTTATGTAATCCACCCAAATAGAGAAAATAAATATCATGAAATGTGAATTCATCACATCCCCACACTTAAACAATAGCATGTCCTCATGCTATACCAAAAGAAGATAAGAAGGGGATTTACATTTATTTAAAGCAAGGAAACTACCTATATGCAATCTACCTATATGAATGCAACCACTTAGTCAAAATAAATCAAATTCCAAGAATACATATATAAACATAAGGGCTAAAGTAATTTCAATTAGGTCAAATCTACAATTGAATTGAGTTATTGAAAAGAGTTTAACAACTTGCAAGAGAATTGATTATCATAGGTGAAAACATGTAATTGAGCAATCGAGCGCTCACTGGATGTGTATCCGCTCTAGCCACTCAAGTGTATAAGGTCAATTCACTCATTTATTCCTTAATCAAGCTTTCTAAGATTTGTTTTTCATCTAACAATCAACACTTATTCAATGTATGCATACAAATATTATGAGGACTTTTCCATAGGTTGTAATGGGGTTAGGGTCAAGGTAAGGATACATATGGTCAAGTGAGCTTGAAATTTAAATTTTTGATTAGCCTAAGCTGTCACTAACATATATAACAACCTATACAACTCAAAACAAACCTAACTACCCATTCTTCACTTTTCTTACACACTCATGCATTCTCTTCAATTCATGTCACATATGCATTGTTCTTTTTCTTTTCAAACTTTGGGGCATTTTGTCCCCTTTTTTATTTTTTTTTCTCTTTTTTTTAAACTAAAATGTATACAAAAAAGTGCCAGTGCATATGTTTAAGTAATTGATGCATGGGTATGTACCCAATTCCCAAGATTTTCAACAAAAATACAAAAGTCCACTTTTACCTCAACCAAAGTTTCCAAATTTTCCCACACTTAGATGATACATACTCTCACTAGTCTAAGCTAATCAAAGATCCAAATGAAGTACATTTATTGTTTTCCGCTTTAAGGCTAGTAATGTGCTAAAATTAAGAACAAAAAGGGGATTAACATAGGCTCAAAGTTGGTTAACAAAGAAAGATAAAAGGGTAGGCTATTTGGGATAAGTAAGCTTAATGAAAAGATGGCCTCAATCATATAAGTGCATTCATATGCAAAATAATGGGCATAAAAATCAAACAAATCAAAGATTACAATCATAGAAGGAGAATAACACACACAAGAATGAAAATAGTGGTTATATGATGTAACCACACAATTAGACTCAAAACTCACATGTTTATGTGTTCTTAGCTCAAAAACATGTTCCACAATATATTTTAAGCAAGTCTCAATCAAAAGTTCCAACTCAAATCAATTAGGATATGAATGCCCTATAAAGAATGTTTTTGTTGGAAAATTTCATTATTTCAACTAAGCTTATTATATATATGCAAAGAAATTTAATAAACTAAGAAAGAATGCAATTAGAACTCTAAAATATATACATACTAAGAAAGATAAAAGGTGAAAGTATTTGGGATTAGAGTATGTCACCCAAGATTGTCGATCGGTGACGATCTCCCCACACTTAAGGTTTTGCACGGTCCTCTATGCATCTAAAGATGAGCAAAGGGGTATGACGACTTCGGATTGCCACCTTCAGCTGGTGGATCAATCGGCTGCTATGTGCTCTCTCTCCTACTTTCCTTGTTGCTTATGGTGGATCACTCATGAAAGATAGAAGATAGGATAGTAAGATGAGTGAATGCAAAAACAAGGAAGCATAGATTGTTGGAATGGGGTGATATTCACTAAAATGAGTGAGTGAATAAGTTTGTGACATGAAGAAAACAAGTGTGTGTAAGTTGTGCACGATTTAGAACACACACACTAACATAGAAAGTTAGGTCACAATTATACCAAAGAAGCATGCACTTCACTCATTCTAGTGTGCTTAAAATACTTTAAAAGAGACTTGTAGATTAAGATAAGCAAACAAGTAATAAAGAAGCATAAAAGTATTCAAGCAAGAATCAAGGAATTGTGGATTGAATAATGAAGCAACACCTAATTGACATGAAGTGGAAAACATAGCAAGCATAGTTCACAAAGGTTAAAAGGCTCAAAAAGTGTCATTATGTAAGCTTATGATCCAATTTCACCATGCTTAATGTTAATGCATCAAATAGGTGACTTAGATAAAAATCAATCATAAACAAGCATCACCTAACAAAAAAGGCATCAACTGCATACAAATTGCCTAATGATAGATAATGAAATCAAATTACATGGTAGCTACAACATGCAATTTATTAAAAATCCACAGACATTCTCAAAGGCAATGTTATGAGTACTTGGTATGCACAAAATTAACCATGAATAACTCAATACCAAGCAACAATATATGACCACAATAAAGACATCCAACAATAACTAGCAATAACAACATCAATAATTTAGCAGCAATGTCTCAACAAATCAACTCAATCATCCAACACTTCGCACCAAAACAAAAAATTAAACAGAAAATTAAGTTACTAACTAACTAAAAACTAACTAACTAACTAGCAACTAACTAACTAACTAAAGGTGAGTATGGAGGGTGGTGAATGATAGTGGTGGATGATGGTTGAAAAAAGGAAAGAAGAGATGAGAAGAGAATAAATGGAGAGAAGAGAAGAAAAGTAGTGTGAAACAGGGAAGGGGGCCACACGTACGCGTGGGGGACGCGTGTGCGTGGTGCTTGCCAAAATGGGAATCGACGCGTACGTGTGGGGGACGTATACGCGTGAAAGAGAGAAAATGGAAGGTGACACGTACACGTGAAAGGCAAAATAATAAAGATTGTGCGTTCGCACTATGTGTGCGAACGCCACGGCCAGAGGCCTTGAATTGAAGTGTGCCCACGCACAAAAAGGTAAATTTTTTTTTGAGAAAATGAAACGTCAAAATTTAACACCTGATTCTCCATCTGTGCGTATGCACACAGGTACGTGCGTACACACGAGAAGCAAAGAGAGAGAGACGCGAATGCACAAAGTGTGCGAGTGCTCCGAACAGGGGCTGTGTAAAGGGGTGTGCGTAGTACAGGTGTGTGCGAGCGCACAGGTGCAGAAATTGGAGTGGGTGTGCGTACGCATAGGTGTGTGCGCACGCACATGCTCTGTTTTTTTTCAAAATTTTTTAGAGTTTTAAGGCACCAAACTTGAGATCAACAAAAGGATTTTAACTCTAAAACATCCAACATTGCACAACTACATTATCCAAACTAAAAATTAACCTAACTAAGCTTGAAATTAAACTAAACATAAGCCAGCAACAAGAAGCAAAATGCAAGGAATTAAAGCTATATACAAAGAGAGGATTAGAAAGGTGTTACCATGGTGGAGTGTCTCCCACCTAACACTTTTATTTATGTCTTTAAGTTAGACAATTGGGAGATCCCTTGCTATAGTGGCTTGTACTTGACTTCCCCACTAATGCTTGAATTTGCAATGTCCTCCGGGATTCCAATACTAACCATTAACAAAAACAAAAGACAACCAAAAATCAAGCTATTTACATATCAACATATTTACAATAGCCAATAACATAACACCATTGCAACTCCCCGACAACGGTGCCAAAAGCTTGATGAGATGGGAATTTGCACTGGTTTGGATTTTTCCACTTAAGATAACTTCTGTTGCAAGTATAGACCAAACCGGCAACCAACTCCCACCATCAAATTTTAAATCAAAGAATAGTCACAATCCAAAACAAATATAAACCGGGAGTTTTAAATCCCGAGTCGTCTTCCTTAGGAGTTGTAATTAAATGTTCAGTTATTGGCTATGAGAAAAATGGGGATTGATGGAAAGAGAAGCAAGAAATGTAAATAGCAAGAAATCAAACAAGCATGCAATAACTAAATATCAAAGCAATTAAATTCAAAGTAATGTATCAAGAAAAGGAAAATTCAAATGTTAAGAAACCTCTAGGCAAGGATTGAGAGTTAAGGTTACCTATCCTAGCCATTGACCACAAACACATGATGATTATGAAGAGTTAATCGTACTTAGTCAACCCTAACATCAAGGATAAGTCAAATAGGCATAGTTGATCTCAATCTGTAAGTCCTAGTCAACTCTATTAATGGAAGACTTAGAGTCAATGGAAATCAAATCAACTAACTACTCTAATATATCAATCAAGAATGGACATCAATGACTCAAGGGTCACCTAAGTCCTTAATTCCAAGCCAAGAGTGAAGAAAAACTAGGTAAATACTAAGCCAAGCATTTTATCAAACACTTGGTGTGCATAAAAATAAAATAATATTAAATTACATTAAAAATAAAATCTAACTACCAAAAGCAAGAAAATAAGAACAATAACTCAAACAAGCATTAAATGAACATAAGACATAAATTACATTAATAGAAATTGAAATTAACAAAGAGTGCAAATACATAAAAGTGGCAAAATTGAGAAAATGACAAGATAAACTAAGAAAATTAAGAAAATAGAACAAAGAAAGGTAGAAGAAACTAGATGAAAACAAGAATTAAAAAGAGAAATTACAAAGAAATTAAACTAATAACCCTAATTTCTAGAGAGAAAGGGGAGCTTCTTTCTCTAGAAAATGTCCTACATCATGACACTAAGCTAAACCTAATTGCTCCCCCTACATTCCTCTTTACTTTGGCTTGAAATAGCTTTAGAAATGGGTTGGATTGGGTTTTGGAGGCACAGAATTCGCCCCTAACGATTTGCAATTAATGAGCTCATATGACACGGGTCATGCGTACGCATCGCTAAGCTCACACTTGTTCGTGTGCACGCATCACTGTGCGCACGCATGGATGCTGAATCTTCCAAACTCCATTTCTTCATGGTTTCTTCTCTTTTGCATGCTCTTTTTCTCACTTCTTCAACCCATACTTACCTTGGAAACCTAAAATCACTTTGCAAATACATCAAGGCATCAAATAGAATTAAAGTGAATAAAATTTAGCAATTAAAAGGCCTAAAAAGCATGTTTTTACTTTCAAGAACAATTTAAGAAGAAATCATGAAACTATGCTATTTCAATGGATAAATACAAGAAAAATTGATGAAATCCACCCAAATAGAGTAAATAAATATCATGAAATGTGGATTTATCAAGAGAAAGCGGTGGTGGAGGATGAAAGCAGCGGTAGCTGCGGATGGAGGAGGACGAGACGAGGGAGAGATAGAAGGGAGATTGAGAGCGAGCCGTCATCGTATATGTGTTTCAATGAGCTAGGGTTGCAACTTTTTATTTTTTATATGTGTGATAACGGCGGTTCAAAACTGCCATAATCACTAGAACCGCCACCAAATACAAAGCCAATTATGGCAGCAACAAAAAATGCCATAATATTTGGATATTGCAGTGGTTCTTTAAAACTGCCGTAATATCAATGTGCCATTTTAAAACCTTTTTTGTAGTGTTAATTTTGTTTTGTTTTTTTACATTTACAGGAGTAAATGATGACAACATACTAGCTACAAGATTCAATATTATTTTGATATATGAATGACACTAATTTATGTATAGCACTTGTAACTTGTGGTTGAACTTGTAGAACTAACTTTAATGCTATTTTGCTTTAAAACAATCTTTGTTAAAAAGAAAGATGTTTGAATTATCTATGTTATTATATATCATATAAATGTTGACTTGCTAAGTAAATTAGTCAATATGTCAATTAATTAAAAAAAACAATTTGGCAAATTATATGTGTAATTTGTATTAAAAAAATTGTTACAAAAAATGGTGTTTTTGTAACTAAAGGAATGAAAAATGTTACAAAATCAAGTTATATTTTGTAATAATATTTTATGATAGAAAAAATTATATTGTTGCAAAAAATATATCACATGTCAAAAGTTATTATTACTTTTGTAACAAATTTTAGTTTTTGTATTAAAATAATTGTTAGTATTTTAACAGTTTTATTTTTTGTAACAGAATATGTGGCAACAACCCTATTACAATTTTTTTGTTACAATTTTGTTACAAAATTTAGATTTTTTATAACAAATTTTTTTGTTACAAATACTATTTTTTCTTGTAGTCATATAGTCATTGCTTGAATGGTGCGTTCACTCGAAATTATCTGTCTGCATTAGAATGATGAGTATTAAGTTTGAGTCAAACCACACCAAGAATCTTTGTCAGGACTACTAAGTAGCATCTTTGAGAACTATTATGAGGGGAAAAAGCTATCTTTGAAACTAGGTCTAAATTCAGTGGAATCGATTGTTGCACGAATGGTTGCATATTGTATTATAAAGGGATGTGGATCTCATTGCTTACAAATTTTACGAGGCACTAAACTATCAGGTAGAGAAAGAAAAGATTGGTGAATAGAGGTTGAAAAGAGTTCCCGTCAGAAGAATGTACTACTTGCCTCTAATTCCTAGGTTAAGAATATTTGTATGTGTCGATGAGTTTGGTCCCTTACATAATATGGCATAGTAATAATAGGAGGGATTGTGAGTTTATGATGTATCTGTTACACTAAAGTGACTTGGAAGCACTTTGATTGGGTACGTTTTACTTTTGTGAGCTAGCCAAAAATGTTAGATTAATTTTGTATTCTAACAGATTTGTACCGAAGTCTAATTTCCATAATGTGTACTCTTTTTACACTACAAGAAAAAGGCCTACGGCTCGCTTTTTTCTTGCCACGCTTTAAAAGCGTGGCCAAGATCAATGGCCACGCTTTTTTTAGGGTGGCGATTGAATAGAGATTTGGCCACGCTTTTTCTTGTTACGCTTTAAAAGCGTGGCGAAAGGAGTCAACAGCCACGCTTTTATGCGGGTGGCAACTGATCCGAGATTTGGCCACTTTTTTTGCCACACTTAAAAAACGTAGCCATAGAGAGAAATAGGGACGCTTTCAAAGCGTGGTGATAGGGTTTTGTTATAAGGATGTTTTAAAAGTGTGGCCATTTTCTACTACTCTTTTGGCATGCTTCAAAAGCGTGGCCAAAAGGTTCTAGAAAAAAATTCAACGAAGTCCCTTCAAAGTTATGAGTTACAATTTGCACAACACCATCTATCTACTCTTCCAAACTTTATCTTTATCCTTCTTACAATTGCCCTAACTGGTTCAGATAACCCTAAACCCTCCACAAAGCGATGATTAACCCTAACCCTAACCCTGTCTTCATTATACAGGGATTTGCCATGAAAGAACTACCTACCAGATATCCTCTCTTCATTGTGCCTTACAAAGAACCCCTAACCGCGATGAAGAACCCCTAACAGCACTCCACGAAGAACGTCGCTGGCACTCGCAATGCCTCCATTGGAAATCCCTCTTCCGGCACCCTTAACCCTCCTTTGAGTTTCTTCTCTCTTCTCTTGCCACTCTCTCCCTCAAGCTCACTTAGTCTCGATGTCGACCTTTCTCGCTCTCTGGTATATTGCTTCTCTCGCGGCCGTTTCGGACTCAAACTTGTCACGCTCTGTCACCATCGCAAGCTCGTCTTCTTGCTTTGGCCATCAACGCTTCCTTCGCTCGTCTTCTTACTTCGGCCTTCAACCTTTGTATAGATGTGATTGTTGCCTAACGTTTCTCTTATTTTACTTTGCCTAGAGGATGCCTTGAAGGCATTACAGGAAAAGGAAAAAGAACCGGCTATACCTGAACCGGAACCAGAGCCAACTACTAAAGTGCTTTTTCTTTGCAACTATGAAGGATGCGGAAAGACGTTCATTGATGCTGGTGCATTAAGGAAATATTCTCCCATTCATGAAGAGAGACAATTTATTTGTCATTATGAGGGGTGCGGAAAGGTATTGATTTTGTTACTTGGGACACACACATGCATCTCTTGTATCTATATATTGTTCTATTGATAAATTGTTTGTGTTGTAGAAATTTCTTGATAGGTCAAAGTTGAAAAGACATTTTCTCATTCACACAAGGGAGAGCGATTTTATATGTCCTCATGAAGGCTACGGTAAGGTAATAATCTATCCATTGAAAGGGCTTGTTCTCATTTTTTTTGAGGACTTCTTTTTTCCCTGGTTGCCGTTACATGTATTATTTTTAATATGACAATTGTTGATGGATGACAAAACTTTTTCAAAGTCTGCATTACTCTTTAGAACAGATAAAATTGTGCTTATGTATATGTCTTGATTAGTAATTTACTATTTTGTTTTGTCTTTTGTTAGAATCTTAAAAATCATGTTGTATGTGGTTTTTTAGAATTGTTGAAGCTGAATACAAGGGATTTAGAATGGTATTTCTTCATTGTGCACGGTATTCAGCTTACAGATTTTCATTGTGCAAATTTACAACTTTAACCATATTATAGATTTTGATTGCATATGAATCTAGCATGATAAAAAGATTTTCATAACAACTCTGCATAATAAGTTAGCTTACAGATTTAGATTGAAGCTGAATTGGAAGCTGCTATTGCAAACTGAGAAATTGGATAGACATCTTAGCAATTTCTGAGATGGCAGCATCTCTGATTGAAGGTACATATCACTCACAAAATGTTCATAGGCATCATGAATGCATCTGACCAAAATCCCAGTACCTTTATAGTGGTGCTATGGGTGAAAACCTCCCACATTTGCCGCACCACTTTCTCCCTCTCCTTTACTTCCTATGTAATTCACTTTAAGTTAGTTCTATCAAAATTTTGTTAACTAATTTGATCAGTCTAAAAATTGACATAATTTAGTATAGAAAGGACTAAATTCATGTCAACAATCCTTAAAATACTAATTTGATATTATATTATGCATATCATATTATAAGTACTAATTTTAGCATTTATGCATAAGAAAGAAAGATGAACATCCAAGTTATTTTTTCAAAGATATATACATATCTTTCAAAGTTGATGCTTTCAAAATTGACATAGTTTAGTTAGTTATCTAACATTCCTTATTTACACATCAGTTTAATTATTATTTCTTAAAATAAATAATTATTTTTTGTCCAAAATCTTTAAAGGGCTAGCTTGATATTCTGCATATAAAAATATACCATTTAATTACTAATTTTAGCACATCTCATAATAATTGTTACACCCTTTTACTTAATTAGAGAATAAAACAAAAACTAAATGGTATCATAACTTGTATCTTAAAAATCATGTTGTATGACTGCATCCCACTATTTTTTTTTTCTTTTAAGTATATAATTGCAATGGTGTTCCCAATTTCTATAGCTTTACAAAAGTCTCAATTGGAATTGAAATATGAATTTTGTTGTTTGATGGATTGATTGAGATGTGTTAATTGTGAAAACTCATATGTGATATATGTTGGAATGTCAGGTTTGAAAGAAAGGGTGAACCATCTCAGCTTTGTCAGTACAGTGGATCCATTGAAGGAACCACCGCTGATCACGGCTAACACAGTGCTTTCTATTCTTGATGTGGACTATCCTGTGGATAAAGTATCCTGTTATGTATCTGATGATGGTGCTGCAATGCTTACACTTGAATCCCTTGTGGAGACAACTGATTTTTCAAGAAAGTGACTTCCATTTTGCAAGCAGTACTCGATTGAGCTGCGAGCACCTGAGTTCTACTTCTCTCAGAAGATTGACTACCTCAAAGACAAAATTAAACCTTCTTTTGTGAAGGAACGTAGAGCTATAAAGGTATTTATTACATTACATTGTTCTTTTTCCAAATCCAAATGGAGTATCTTATGAATCATGATTATCTTCTAGAGAGACTATGAGGAGTATAAAGTAAAAATCAATGCTTTGGTAGCCAAGGCACAGAAAACACCAGAAGAAGGATGGATTATGCAAGATGGAACCCCTTGACCCGGGAATAACTCACGCGATCACCCTGGCATGATTTAGGTATATCCATTCACCATTTGTTGAATCAAATTTATTAGCAGATTCAAATGCCTAACTTCAAGGACAAAATTATTTTTGCCAGTTTATAGTGTCCTATATTCAAATGATTTTTTCTCTTATTTGCTATTTGCAGGTTTTCCTTGGACACACGGGTGCACATGACATAGAAGGGAATGAACTTCTTAGGCTTGTGTATGTTTCCAGAGAGAAAAGGCCAGGTTACCAACATCACAAAAAGGCTGGTGCTGAAAATGCATTGGTAAGAATGCTTTAAAGTTTATCTGGATTAATGTTTCATATCCTTATTAAGATCATTAAGATTTTATTAGGCCCGTTGATTCTTGTTTGGATTTATATAGGTGAGGGTCTCAGGAGTTCTCACAAATGCTCCCTTCATTCTCAATCTTGATTGTGATCATTACGTTAACAATAGCAAGGCTGTCCGGGAAGCAATGTGTTTTCTTATGGATCTAAAAGTTCATAGAGATGTCTACTATGTACAATTCCCCCAGAAATTTGACGGTATTGATCGTAATGATCGATATGTAAATTGCAACATAATTTTCTTCGACGTGAGTTTAAATCAAAACAAACCGTTTCAACAGAAATTTTGTATTATGTGTGGTAGAATTATATAACAATGAAACAAGTATTCACATCACTTTTTAACTTTGATCCATTTTAGGTTAACATGAAATGACTTGATGGAATTCAAGGACTTATATGTATGTGGGAACTGGATGTGTTTTTAATAGACAAGCTCTTTATGGTTATAGTCCACCTTCCATGCCTAACTTACCAAGATCTTCTTCATCATGCTGCTGCTGCTGTCCCTCAAAGAAGGCCGGAAAAGATGTATCTGAGCTTTATAAATATGCAAAGAGGGAAGAACTTGATGCTTCTATTTTGAATCTGAGGGAGATTGGAGAAAGAGGGAAGAACTTGATGCTGTCGTTTTCTTAAAAAAATAATTAACTTTGTTTAATTATTTAACATAGTACAATGGCTCTATTACTTTGATTCCTTAAATACCCTGTTTTGCTGAAACTTGAAAGCATAGAATTGAATAGAGAGAGAGAGAGAGATAGATTTATTTTGTATTTGAGTATTAGTTTTTTAATGTATAAAACAATTATAGCAAAAATTATATATGTCACTAATTACTATTTGATTTGTCTTGTAATAAAAATTGTGTACTATATTTATAGGTTTGGTAATAAAAAAAGACTGAAATTTTATATTGTGAAGCGATGAAGGTAAAGTCAGAAAAATAATTTTTTTCAATTTGATAAGGCTATTGCCACGCTTTAAAAGCATGGCCATATCTTGCTATCGCCACACTTTAAAAGCGTGGCCATTTCTCTCTCCATTGCCACGCTGTGAAAGCGTGGCCATATCTCTCTATTAGCACACTTCAAAAGCGTGGTCATATTTCACATACGGCCACACTTTTAAGCGTGCAATCTGTAAAAAGCGTGGCAAAAAAGAACGTGGCGATAGGTTACCAAAAACGTAGCGATAGAACAACTGCCATGCTTGCAGATGTGACCCTTTTAAAAGCGTAGTGGTAGTTCAAAAAGCATGGCAAAAAGCTATCGCCATGCTTTTTTCAGCTTTTCGCCACACTTTAAAAGCGTGAAATAGAGATATTTTTTGTAGTGTTAGTTTATTGTGGTGACTCTCTATAATTATACATATTTTTAACTTATATCATATTTGGTCCAAACAATTCAAAAGATCAACATTGATGTGTTATTATAATTCTTGATGAATCATGAATGGGATGAATAAATTGTGGATTATTGATAGTGTAAAGACGTACAATATTTTAATTAAAATAAAATTTCAAATGCTTGAGTAGGTTGAGTTCATTAAAATTTCTCTATCATTTCAAACTTCTAAAAACAAATTTTTGTAATGAATATTTCAAGATGGACATTTGAGTTTCTCCCATTCTCTTCGTGTGTGTCATTTGGTTTATTATTTCTACATTGAAGAAGGGGGCAACTTTACGCATCATCAATACTCAATACTGTTCATCTGGAGTAAGAATACAAAATACGCGGCGCCTAACAAGTTCAAATTGTTTAATTATTTAATTGCGGTTTGCAACTTCAACACTGAATGTTTCATTCGCATCTCCACGTATCAATCTTATGATCTCAGCTTCTCTTTGCACTTGACATTTGTATTATAAAAATTATAATTCACTACAAATGGGTTAAGAATATATGAACAATGCATCTTTCATCATTGACTTTGTAAAATGGGATTAATGGTGAGAGATCTATGTATATTATTAAATCTTAATAATATAAAAATAAAGTATTAACCTAAAATGTTGATTAATATTAATAAAAAGTATTAATTTCTAATATTTTTCGTTTATCTATATATATAATTAAAAGAGAGAACTAAAATGAAAGTAACACTACGTCCATAAAGTAAGAAAGCTACACAATCCATCTATTCTGTGAGGAACGAACCATGAAAGCAATATCCCTGATGATTGTTCTTCTCCCTCTAATAATGTTTCCACCGTCATCACAATGTGTGAGAAGGATGGAGTGCCCTAGAGTAGTAGGGGACATAGGGCAGTGCCTGTGGTACTTGAGGAGCATCCCTTATATAACATTTCCGTCACAACAATGTTGCGACGGACTTAGAAATCTTGAAAGTGGTTTACATAGCGTGCAGGATAGAAGAGATGCTTGTAACTGCGTTAGGGCCGTATCAATGATCATAGCCCCATTTCCAACCAACGCTAGGGAACTCCCAATTCGATGTGGGGTCCAACTTCCCTTCCCCTTTTCCACTGCCTTCGACTGCTCCAGGTATGTACATCATAAAATAAAAGGTCAATTCTATGGTGTCTACGAGGTTTTTGTCTAAATTTTGTCTAATTTATTTTTTGTAATAAATTTTAATTTTTTAAAAATTATTTATTCATATATCTTTTAAATTAAAAAATAATTCTTAACCTTTTCTAATAAATAAACACCACTTTTTAGGCACTATAGCATTCACCAAAATAAAAAATCTTAACATCATTACTTTTATTAAAATTTAATCAATACTTATTAAAAGAAAAATAAATAATTTTATATTATTAGATAAATTTCACATTATTAAAAACACTAATAACAATTAATTAATAATTACAAATTATAAAATTTATCAATCCTAACACTCCTCTATCATAATTAGTTCATTCCTTGTACAAAAATTTTATAAAAATATTACTTTAATATTAAATATCAGTTACTAAATTAATTATTATAACTGATTAATTTATTTTTAATATATATTTTATATTATAACATATATTTGTATATAAATAATTAATTTAATGATGATTTTTAATGACAGTTAACATAGTCTAGAATTTAAAATTTAGAATTTAGTATAATTAGAAAATTATATGTTTGATATTCATAAATATCTTTTATTATATTACGAAAAAGTATTTGATTAATAATTATGATGAGTTTGATTATGTAATGATGATAAATTTAATTATTTTAATAATTAATTATTTTATCAAAATTAAATATACAAATCAATATATATAAATATCGTTCACACTTTTTATTGTTTAACCTTTTTTTATCAAAGGCAATAAAAATAAAAAAGATTATCTAATTTAGAAAAGGAGATTGGAATCCTTAGGCACCCCATACTTATTAAAAGACTAGGTAACTTCTAGAGACAGTCTCAAAATAAAGAATTATGTTGATGATGTAAGAATTCAAATTCATTTTCAACTCGCTCATTATACATATTCTACTGTTGGATTGGATGATTTTAATTTATTTGTTTTCTTAATCATTTTTAATGGCTTTAAAGCATGCATGATCAAGTGACTGAAGAAAAACCAAGTACTTGTATTTTTATTATATAAATATCAAATAGGGAATTTTCTTCACTACATGGATGATTAATTCAATAATATATTTTTTTAATATAAAAGTATTATTACATATTTGTGTAAATTTTCTACACAAACATTATATTGCCCTAAAATTAAACTCGAATATCTTATTGATTATGGTAATTAAAATTTATGACTTACTTTTTTAATCATATGAATAAGTTACAGGAAATTATTAAATTAAAGCATAAATAAGCGGTTTAATTAACTTATATTACTATGCAAACTATAAACAATAAACAATCTTTCTAGCTTTTTTTTTTCTCTAAAAAAATGGTGTGAAGTACATTCTTTAGAAATATAGAAAAAGAATCTTAAATCTTTAATAGAAATCAAATCTATTACCATCTCAGTAAGAATATTCTACTTCTCTATTCATAAACTATATCTTAATTAAGATACTCGAACCTCAGGAAAGAAAATATAGCCAATTATTTTTCAATAATATTTAGGAGAGAAAAAAAATTCAAATAACTAAATTTATTTTATTTAATATTATTAATTACTAATAGAATTAATAAATAAATAATTAATAAATATTAAATAAAATAAATTTGAGTTATTTAAATTGAATTTTTATTGTCTTTTTAGAATTATTAATGTTTTTTCATGGCATTAATTAAGTTGGTGTTCTTTCGCTCTACTCTTGCATGATGCAATAAATATTTCACTCGCGTTCATGCACAAACGCATACCTTAGCTTCCATTGGAGCAATAATAATTGAGAGCAGTAATAATTAATCAAATTATCAGTGACATTCTTTACTTTTTGTGCTTTCTTGCGACAGGATTGGATGATTCAGAGCCGAATTTCGTTCTTCGGTGCAGCAAGAATGAAGAGAAAATAATACTGTTTACGAATATTTATCAATAGACATAGAAGTATATAATCTAATAAAGTATAAAAAAAATCTAATGGAATCGTCTAGTGCTTTGTTGATCCTGGAGTTCAAATGAATATCCTAGTGAGATTTAAATAAATATTAGGAACCTATCGTTCCTTTTTTTTTTTTCTTTTCTATTTTATCCTTTTCTTATATATATTGGTAAAAGTAATTAAAATTAAAAAGTTTACTACATATAAGTTGTTGTTCGCGCATTCGGCATAAACTATATCAAAAGGAGAAGTACGGAAAAATTACTCTCAAAATCGTATAAACTAAATTAATTATTAAAAATAATTTTTTATATTAAAATTATTAAAAATTATTGATTTATGTGATATTTAGGAAGAAATAATTGTTTTGTTATTTATTCTGTTTATATAAATATGTTTTCTTCCTAATTGACCATCAAACTCATATTATTGATATATACACTATCTATTTTACAGAAATTTGTTGCTGCAAGTCACCGATTCACCATAAATAGTAAATCGTCATCTAACTTATAATTTTACCATACGTCTCTAATATGTTACGGAAAAAAAAAATCACTAAAAATGTACTCTAATTATTTTGACAGCTAATAAAAATATTCTCAAATTTTATTATTAACAAAAATATTTTTAAATTATTTAAAAATACGATAAAAATATCAAATATTAAATATGTATTTTCAAAAAATACTTTAAAGATTGAATTTCGATGTTATTTTTTATAAGTATAATATAAAAAAGAGATATTTTTATCTTTAAAATTTGGTTATTTTTCGCTAAGTATATATTATTTTTGTAAATAGCCAATAATACTAATGAAAATCAATGGCTAAGAGAAGGAGAGTTGAATTTTAGCCTCTTTTAACAGAGAAGAGAAAGAGAAATGACACACGGATATATCCTAATTCAACTACTCAGTGCAATGTACCCTACATCTAATCTCCAAAATCCAGTAAAATTCGGTCTAAATCAAAGATCGAACTGGACCAATTGACCCGCTGATATCAGCACGCACATCACTCCAATTTAAAAAAATTGGAGTAAATGCTAGCGCGGGTTTCAAACTTGAGTCATCCAAGTTATAAAAGATCCTACTAGGACAAGTTTGCTCGTTGAATTATATTGTGTCTTTCTTAAGATATTTTTTATTTTTTATTCTAATAAATAGTATTTATATTAATTTAATTTATTTTTATTTTATATTTATTCTTTTTTAAATTAATTATTTTTTAATTATATATCATTATTAAAAAAAAAATTAACCTTTGTTAAATATCTATAAATTAAAAAAGATAAATAAAAATTTTTTTATTAATCATGACGTATTTTGTTATTAATAATTATATAACATCTATTAATATTAATATTTTTTAACATATATTTGAATAATGTAAGATACTAATTAATTAATGAATTAGAAAATAAGTTAATTTGATATCAAAATTTAAATTTTATATAACTATTTAATTATCATCGGGTCAATCGGTTAAACTTGTGACCTACGGGTTGAACCATTAATCCAGTGACCCAGTGACCCAGTAATCTGGCCGAGTTGATTGCCGGTTTAGTTTTGATAAATATGATCATGACAACAAAACAAAAAAATTCACAAAGAATTTCTATAATAAACATGATTTTTTCTCTAAGTCTAGCTCTCTTACTTTTTTTTACTTAATGGCTTTTTTCTTATAAATTTTATTGTTTTGCCTTTTTTACCATTGAAATACAGAAAGACTAGATTGAGAAAATAGATACTCAATGAAAATCATGAAGGAAAAGAAAAAACAGCTCATTGAGTTATGAAAACCTAAACGACTATGCTCTCACTCCTTCCTCCAATCCTTGGCCATTCATGTAAACCCCGAAAAATTAATAAATAATTAGCTAATAAATTAATTATTATTTAAAGAAATTAAGAAATTAAATTTAATATGTTAGAGGGAAAAAATAATTAAAATATAAATTTTGACACTAATTTTAAAGAATTTAACCTAAAATTAGGTCGAATGGGCCAAACTAATTGAACCGGACCCGTATTAGACCCAAGGCCCAACCCAATAACATGTTAATGAAGAGCTTCAGCTCTTCCTTCCTCTTTCACTAATGAATCACGCCGGGAACAAAAGTGGGGGAGCAAGAAAGACCACAAAACCCTCACTCAAAATTTAATTTGCCATAACTTCCAATCCGGAGCTCTGATCGTCGTATTGTTTGCAGGGCTACGGGATCACCGCGTCGAGCTCTACAAATTTCACCAAACAATTTGGTAAGTACTTTACTATTTCTTGCTCAGCCACTCTCTCATAATTTTCTATTTTGAGATTTTGATTTTAAAAGATTATGTGATTTTGTGTGTTTAGGATCAAATTATCCTTGTGAACTTGCAATGTCATGTCCCAATTTTCATCGGTAAGGTGAAAAATCTCTAACTCTTGTGAGTAATTAATAATTATGAACCCTAAGTTGATTCTTGTGTGATATTAATTGGTATTGGTTTAAATTATATGTGTTGGGACCAAGTTGGTGGTGTTGGAAGCTTGATTTTGGACTGCGGAAGCCGAATTGCTGTTGATGTGCATTTTGGTGTTTGGGACGTTGGTGGAACGGTGGTGTTTGTGGCGTTTCAAGCATTAGGGAGAAATCAGCTAAGGTATGATTTTGGTTTCTCGTAGATAATGTGTAAGGTAAGGTGAAAACTTAGGCTAGTTGACCATAGAATAGGTTGAATGTTATACGAAATTGGTAATGTTGGTAGTTTTGGTGAAATCTGAGTTTGTTATGAGCTTGTGATAAAGATTGATGAGGATGAAGATTATGAATTGTGATGTTGATGCATATATATATGAGTTATGTTGCTTGAAATGTGGATTGTTAGAATGAGATTAATATAATGGAATATTGATATGTTGTAGAAGAGATTGAATGAATATGAAGATGTTTTGGTCTTATATGATGTTGTATAAAGTTTGAATCTTTGGTTTGAGTAAGGTTTTTGGTATAAATAGAGGTTTGGTAAATTTTATAAAAATATGATTTTTGACCAAATTTTGGTGGGTCATAATTCGGCTTCCGGATTCTCAAACTTTTTCCAAAATTATTTTAAATGAAATTGGATCCGTGAAGTTTATGAGATTCGAAGAACAGATTATTGAAAGAGTTATGCGCGTCAGAATTTTGGTAGGCAAAAGTGAATTCTGTAAAATTTAGCAGCTTTTTGGGAAAAAAGAAGGAGTCATGTAAGCGAGCAGACGCGAGGTTCACTCACTGCCTGGGTGTCTCGCGTATGACATGTTAATGCACAAGCTATATGAATATCATTATAACACTGCACTGCTACATTGCATGCATGCTACAACACCAAATTTGTTTCCTGCTTGAACCTAAAAGGCAAAAATCTTGTATAGAGTTAAGAACATAACTAACTTAAATGATGATGACAAACATTGATTTATTGGGTTAAACACCCAATTAGTTTTTATTGCTTTTGATTAGTGTTGCATGCCAAAATTAAAGTAGTAGCAGCCCGTAGAGATAGAAATAAGAAACAAAGATTGTTGGTGGGCTCTTTAACTCTAAAAGCCCAAAGAAATGAAACAAAAAAATCAATTGGGTTGAATGAAAAGTCAAACCAATCCAAGCCTAAGTTAATCCATCCAAGTTGAAGCCAACTAAAGTCAATGTTCACAAGATTCTCTTCGGATAGACTCATGAAGAAAGAGAGAAAGCTTCTTCCTGGTTCACTCACCAGAGAAGAAAGAAAGAGAAAGGTAAATCACAAAAGCAAATGTCTAATCAACCTAATTAAAGCAAGCTAAGCTAAGTCAGAGGATAAAGGTGATTTATTTTCATTTGCATGCAATTTATTTTCTTCACTCCTTCTTCAAATTTCTGCAATGCCAATTTGGAATATATGGAGAAAGTGATTTCTGATAATTACTACTATGAATCAAAGGCTCAAATTGTTTCTTGGGGACAAAGCACTATCTCAAGGGTTTGGATTTGGGTTTACCACTGAACAATTTTTTCTACTGCTCTGAGGTCTTTGGTCAAGCAAAAAGGACCAGCTTTGACATCCTTAATTTAGGGATTAAATGAAGAAAGTGAGATGACAAGTTAAGAGAGCTCAGAGTTTAAAGAGTTGAATTAGGAAAAACCTAAATGGTGACTCTACAAGAGGTACGAAAGGAAAAATGTTTTTTTTTTTTGTTTTGAATAAGGTGAAAGAACCCTAATTGAGAGCTGTGTATGAAACCTCACTACTGAGTTTGAAGTCCTGGAAGCATTACACCTACACTAAAGGGGGCACTCTACCAAGATGAAGAACAAAGTCTTGAGTTCTGTTGTTGGGTTCAGTTCATAGTGTTAATGCTGTTACGCATCAATCTCCTTCATGTTTTATAGTTTTGTATTTCAGTTTCAATGTATATCTTTCTGTATTGTCTTTGAGAGGGAAAAGGCTGAGAGAAAGACATTGAGAAAAAGCCTAAAAGTGAAAAAGGATAAGTGAAACACTTGAGAGAAAAGTCAAGAGTGGATTCTAATTTTATTTGGTTGTAATTTTCTGTCTTGTGTCAAGTACCTGTGAGGTACCCCTTGCTAGTTGGGTAAGCACTTAATGTAAAGAGTTTAGATATTAGCATTACCAAGTCAAGTTTAGGAAGAAACTTGTGAGTCCATATAGGATTATGTGAATCCTAGAAAATTGGTGTATGTAATACTTTGTCTATAGTAAAAATTTCACCAATATTGTGGTAGAGACTGGATGTAGGTTGCATTGCACAAGACAACTGAACCAGGATACATGACTGTGTCAACTTCTTTCTTTCTTTTGCTGTTCTGTTTTCTGATATTTGAGACAAAACGAAATTGTCTCTTAAATTTTCCGCTGCACAGTTTAAACAGGGATCAAGTTTAAGTTGGGTAACAAAGGATTAGTTTATTAAAGCAAAAGAAGACCATAGATTTAACCCCCCTTCTCTAAGCCTTCTGTAACCTTCATCTTGCACCAAACCATGAAATGCATTGTTCATAATTGGAAAGCAACATGCATTCAAATATCAATATTTTTTTCTTGTTGCATGGTTGAGGAACACCTCAACTTAGCTCCTCCTTAGGTTAAAAATCTTGGTTCCTAAATACTTATTTTCTTTATGCATGTATCATTTAATAGTAAAAATAGAAGATTAATAAAAGCTAAGAATTAACAAGAAAATGAAAGGATACTATGGTTGGATTGCTTTCCAACAAGCTCTTCTTTAACATTACTAACTTGACAGTTAATCTTTGTTATGGTGGATGATGATCATAGTGCCTCAACTTTTCTTCTCTTACTGTGAACTTCCTTCCAGTGTCTTCTTTGATGTTCTCATCACTCTCAAGAGAAAGAATCTTGTTGACTATGTAATGCCCAGACAAATGTGGAAATGGTTCCCTTGGTTAGTAAACTAGCATTACTTTATCCCATGGTGAAAGTCTTTAGTATGGATCTTTTTGTTTCTCCATCCTCTAGACACTTCTTTTAACTTCTTTTCTTTCTTTTTTGGTGGTGGTGGTTCACACTCAATCTAGATCTTAGGCTCAATATCATGAGAAATCTTGTTGATTGTCACAAATGGAGGCTTTGGTTGCAAATCTTCTTTGACTCTAATGATCCCTTCAGATTGTTGCTTTACTTCTACTTCTCTACTCTCTTTTTCAAGCATGGAAGTGGTAACTTTTGAAGTGATTCATTAGGTGCCTCCTTTAAGTTTGGGTCCATAGAGTCAATCTTCATACAATTTCTCCTCATGATTGGACTCATGCATTGTTTTGAAAACATGAAATACCAAGTGTTCATTATGTACTCTTAGCATCAATTCTCCCTTTTCAACATCAATCAAATCCCTGCCAGTAGCTAAGAATGACTTCTCCAAAATAATGGGGGTGTTGCTGTCTTCCTCCATATCAAGGATGACAAAATCAGCTGGGAGAAAGAATTTTCTTACTTTTACCAGAACATTTTTCACAACTTCATGTGCCTGCTTCATGGATCTGTCAGCCAATTGAAAAGCAATTTTTGTTGGTTTCAATTCATGAATTTGGAGCTTTTTCATCACAGAGAGAGGCATTAGGTTGATGTTTGCACTAAGGTCACATAATGTTCTTTCAAATGTTATGTTTCTAATGGTACAAGAAATTTGGAAGCTTCCTGGATCCTTCTTTTTCTTTGAAAAGTTTTTTTTTATAATGGCACTACACTCCTTAGTCATGACTACAGTTTTTTCTGCCTTTAAGGATATTTTCTTTGATAAAAATTCCTTCATAAACTTAGCATACATTGGCATTTGTTCAAGTGCTTCTATGAAAGGAATGTTAATGTTGAGTGTCTTGAATACCTCTAGGAATTTGGAGTATTACTTCTCTTTAATCTTTCCCTTGAATTTTTGAGGATATGAAACTTTTAGTTTGTATGCCTCCACTACTTCTTTCTCTGTTGGGTTACTACTTTGTACGGAGGCTTCTTGTTCTTGCTTTTACTCCTCTAGTTCCTCCTTTGAAGCTTCTTTATTGTGCACTTCATGATTGGTGGCTTTTTTCTCTACAAACCTCCTACTTTTCAATATGATTGCCTTGCATTCCTTCCTTGGATTGACCTCAGTGTCACTTGAAAAAGTGTTAGTAAATTTTGCTAATTGTTGAGCAATTTGGCCAATTTGTATTTTCAATTTCTTTATTGAAGCACCTTGATTTTGAAAGTTAGATCTTGTTTTCTCTATGAATTTCTCTAGAAAAAGTTTAAGATTAGAGTGTCTTTGAAAATCTTGAGAAGGTTGTGTGGGTTGTGATTGTGGTTGGTGAGAATTGTTTGAAGAATTGGAAGGGATGTTTTGTGGATTTCGGAAATAGTTTTGAGTACTTGGTTGGGAGTTAAAATTGTTTGCATGATTGAAATTGTGGCTTCTTTGGTCCTGGTTTTGTTGGTTTTTTCACCCAAAATTTGGATGGTTCCTCCATCCAGGATTATATGTTTTGGAGTATTGATCATTTTGTTGTGTCCTGGAAGAGTTTCCCATAAAATCAACTTGCTCCACTTGTGATTGATTAGTGTTGAATGAATCAAAATTTTCACCAAATTGATTTCCTCCATTCATGTTATACAATGAGCATTGTGTGTCGATAGCAGAGACTTGAAATTTTCCCATTTTCTTAGTGAGTATGGAGAGTTATTGAGACATGATTTTATTTTGAGCCACAAGAGTAACAATAGTTTCTAGTTCCATCAGTCCTCTTTTTGTGTTCATATTCTTCTTTAAAAAGTAGATGCATTGATTATCTACAACAATGTTAATGAGTTCTATGGCTTTACTAGGAGTCTTCATATGTAATGATCTCCTTGGTAAATTATCCAATTAAGTTCTTGAGGTTTGAGAGATTCCATCATAGAAAATTTGGAGTTGGACCCAATCCACAAACATATTTGGTGAACATTTTCTCAACATTCCTTTGTATCTTTTTCAACCCTCATATAAGGATTCTTCTTCAAGTTGCCTAAAAGTTTGTACCTCTGTCCTCAATTTTATCAATCTTTGAGGAGTAAAGAACTTAGTAAAAAATTTACTAACTAAGCCTTCCCATGTGGCAATGCTTTCTTTAGGGTGTGACTCCAACCATTGTGTCGCTCTATCTCTAAGAGAGAATCAAAACAAGAAAAGTCTATATGCTTCGGCTATCACTCCATTTGTTTTTACCATTTCACAAATTCGGATGAAGCTTGAAATATGTTGATTTGGGTCCTCTTGGGAGCTTCCTCTAAATTGACAATTTTATTGAATAAGAGTGATCAATTGAGACTTGAGTTCAAAATTGTTTGCATTGACATGTGGATTGAAAATTCTACTCCTACAATTTTCAGGATCAGGAGTAGTATATGATCAATAATGTCCTCCTAGCATGTGGAGCACCATTGGATTCATTGTTGTTGTGAGGTTCTGTCATAATTGTGTTTGAGGCTCTCTCACCTTTTCTAGTACTCTTTTGTTTCTTACCTCCTTTCTTATCCTCTAGAGAGTTCTTTCTATTTCTGAATCAAAGAGGATAGGTTCCTCTTCTTGATTTTCTTGCATGTACACAAGAAAAACAACAAATGAAAAGAGAGTTTAAAATTTTTTCCGTCAAAGTGAAAGAAATTCCAAGTTAAGAAATAACACAAACATTTAAGGAACAAAAGAAAAGAAAAATTAAAAGTAAGTAAATGACTAAAACAAGAAAAGAAAAGGTACTTAATCTAAGTAATTAATCAACTGGTAGTTTGTCAATTCCCGATAACGGTGCCAAAAACTTAATATAGGATTTTTTGCAATCTTGCATAACTATCGGTAAGTGTATCGGGTTGTACCAAATAATAAACTCACGGTGATTGAGTGTCGATCCCACAAGGATTAAGAAATTAAGCAAGTAACAATTGATCGAGTATTCTAGTCAGGCAATTCACAATTTGATGATGAACAGTTGATATAATAAGAATGAAATTAAGCAATAAATAAATGGAAGTAATAAATGACTTGAAAATAAAGAACATAAATGTACATTGCTGAAAATTTAAATGGCTAGAATGTAAATACTCAAAAAATAAATTGCAAGGATAGTAAATTAAAAGAATGTAAAAAAAGCAATGTAAATGAGTGTTAATTAAAAAAAATAATTAATCAAGAAAGGGAATAAGAGAATAAAGAAAGATAATTGGAGTGCAGAGATATTGAATTCTTTGGATCAAATAGTTTTTCATCTCAACTTTAATCATGCAAGTATTGATCTCTTGATAAATCATCAATGATTAAATTTTAATGTCTTGGTAATTCAATATCTCTTAACTTGATCAATTGCCAATTTCCTGATCTAATTTCTCATGAGATGAGATGAAGATTAACTCTCATTTAGAGCCACACAATTTTATGAATCAAGTTATAGGTTGATTATATGTCACATATCAACCCCAAAATCCATAATCATCAAATTGGGAGAAAGAACTTCTAACTCAATTCTATGATCCCTCTTTTAAGTTCTCTTAGAATTCAAGTGAGATTAAAACTATTTTTCAATAGATTTGAATCTTTGGATTAAAAAACAAATATTCTTTCTAAAGAAGCAAATGAAATATGAATTGAGGATGAATGATAAATCACAATTGATCTATTAAATTCAATAGAGCTCCTTCCTCAATGAAAAGGGAATTAGCCACTCATAACTTACAAAATGTGAAAGAATATAGGGAAGAAGAGTGGAAGAAGAGAAGTCCCCCTGATCTTAGATTAATCCTCTATTTATATCCTATCTAAATCAAAAATTCGAATGAAATTTAAATTACATTAAATTCAAGATTAAATTGAAATTGAATTTTTGGGCTTGATCCATTTGAAAACTTGGAGGATTGGGGAATGAATGAGAAAAATGAAGCCTGGGAGGTTGGATTAAGGATGAGCCATTAGGTAGCATACAAAACAGGTTAAATGACACACTTTACATTTGCTTCTCAAGAAATAGCCCAATTTGATCTCTGTTTATTTTGCCGTGGCACGCCAAGTGAGGGGCGTGCGACGCATGCAGCATTGCTCCAATTCTTGGCCCAAATTTATGCTTTGTTTTGCTTCAGCGTAGAACATCACAAAACTAGCGTGAAACGTAAAACGGAGATCATACGTATGCATGGGTTATGCATACACATGACCTTGCTGAAGTCACCATTTGTGCATACACAAGATTTCGCTTATTTTACCAATTGTGTGCACGTGTGGAGTATGCGTACGCAGAAATGCCGTTAGACGCCAGTACTTCCACGTTGGATGGCAAAGCTTCCAAGCCTAAATGTGTTAATTTTGGTCTTTGAAAAAAGTGTGTCCTTGATTTTCAAAGTGTGTCTTTTATTCCAAAGTGTGTCCTTAGTTTTCTCCTTGTTCTTTTGATTTTTATTTCATTTCCTACACTTATAAAAGCACAAAATAACTCCAAAGAGTATTGATCAAAGCACTAAAAATCTCAATTAAAGCAAAGAAAAATCTCTATCTTAAATTTAAGGAAGAAAATTGGTGCACGAAATTGCAATCACACTTTTGCAATCCCGCACAACTAACCAGCAAGTGCACTGGGTCGTCCAAGTAATACCTTGCGTGAGCAAGGGTCGATCCCACGGAGATTGTCGGCTTGAAGCAAGCTATGGTTATCTTGTAAATCTTAGTCAGGATATCAGAAATTATCAGGATTGATTGTAAAAAGCAAAAGAACATGAAATTAGTACTTGTTCAGCAGTGATGGAGAATAGGTTGAGGTTTTGGAGATGCTCCATCTTCTGAATCTCTGCTTTCCTACTGTCTTCTTCATCAAACACGCAAGGCTCCTTCCATGGTAAGCTGTATGTAGGGTTTCACCGTTGTCAGTGGCTACCTCCCATCCTCTCAGTGAAAATGTTCCTATGCTCTGTCACAGCATGGCTAATCAGCTGTCGGTTCTCGGTCAGGCCGGAATAGAATCCATCAATCCTTTTGCGTCTGTCACTAACGCCCCGCCTGCTAGGAGTTTGAAGCACGTCACAGTCATTCAGTCATTGAATCCTACTCAGAATACCACAGACAAGGTTTAGACCTTCCGGATTCTCTTGAATGCCGCCATCAGTTCTAGCTTATACCACGAAGATTCTGGTTAAGGAATCCAAGAGATATCTACTCAATCTAAAGTAGAACAGAGGTGGTTGTCAGGCACATATTCATAGTTGAGAATGATGATGAGTGTCACAGATCATCACATTCATCCGGGTTAAGAACAAGTGATATCTTAGAATGGAAGCAAGCGTGATTGAATAAGAAACAGTAGTAATTGCATTAATCCATCAAGACACAGCAGAGCTCCTCACCCCCAACCATGGGGTTTAGAGACTCATGCTGTGGAAGGTATACAATGAAATGTGTAAAAATGTCATGAGGTGCAGATACAATGTCAAAAGATCCTATTAATAGTAAACTAGTAACCTAAGGTATTACAGAAATGAGTAAATGACAGAAAAATCCACTTCCGGGCCCACTTGGTGTGTGCTTGGGCTGAGCAATGAAGCATTTTCGTGTAGAGATCTTTTCTGGAGTTAAACGCCAGCTTTCATGCCAGTTTGGGCGTTTAACTCCAAGTTTTATGCCAGTTCCGGCGTTTAACGCTGGAATTTCTGAGGCCGAATTGTTACGCCGGTTTGGGCCATCAAATCTTGGGCAAAGTATGGACTATCATATATTTCTGGAAAGCCCAGGATGTCTACTTTCCAATGCCCTTGAGAGCGCGCCAATTGGGCTTCTGTAGCTCCAGAAAATCCACTTCGAGTGCAGGGAGGTCAGAATCCAACAGCATCTGCAGTCCTTTTCAGTCTCTGAATCAGATTTTTGCTCAGAACCTTCAATTTCAGTCAGAAAATACCTGAAATCACAGAAAAACACACAAACTCATAGTAAAGTCCAGAAAAGTGAATTTTAACTAAAAACTAATAAAAATATACTAAAAACTAACTAAAAGATACTAAAAACATACTAAAAACAATGCCAAAAAGCGTACAAATTATCCGCTCATCACAACACCAAACTTAAATTGTTGCTTGTCCCCAAGCAACTGAAAATCAAAATAGGATGAAAAGAAGAGAATATACTATAGACTCCAAATTATCAATGAAACTAAGCTCCAAATTAGATGAGCGGGACTAGTAGCTTTTTGCCTCCGAACAGTTTTGGCATCTCACTTTATCCTTTGAAATTCAGAATGATTGGCTTCTTTAGGAACTCAGAATCCAGATAGTGTTATTGATTCTCCTAGTTAAGAATGATGATTCTTGAACACAGCTACTTTATGAGTCTTGGCTGTGGCCCAAAGCACTCTGTCTTCCAGTATTACCACCGGATACATACATGCCACAGACACATAATTGGGTGAACCTTTTTAGATTGTGGCTCAGCTTTGCTAGAGTCCCCAATTAGAGGTGTCCAGGGTTCTTAAGCACACTCTTTTTGCTTTGGATCACAACTTTTATTTCTTTCTTTTTTTTCTTTTCTTCTTTTTTTTTTCGAAATTTTTTTTTTGTATTCACTGCTTTTTCTTGCTTCAAGAATCATTTTTATGATTTTTCAGATCCTCAACAACATGTCTCTTTTTTCATCATTCTTTCAAGAGCCAACAATTTTAACATTCATGAACAACAAATTCAAAAGATATATGCACTGTTCAAGCATACATTCAGAAAACAGAAAGTATTGTCACCACATCAAACCAATTAAGCTAGTTTCAAGGATAAATTTCGAAATCCTGTACTTCTTGTTCTTTTGTGATTAAAGCATTTTTTCCATTTAAGAGAGGTGATGGATTCATAGGACATTCATAACTTTAAGGCATAATCTTTAAATTTTATTAATTATGAATTAAGAACAAGGCTCAAATATAGATATAGAATGAAACTAAAAATAGAAAACAAAACAAAGAAAGACGCAAAAAAAAAATAGGCTCCTAATGATAGAGGTTTTCACAGAGTTAGGACTCAACAACCTTGATTTTGAGAAGTGGATGCTCCCTCAGCTTGAGAGGAGAGCTTTTGGCGTTTCATCTCTTGGAGTTCACGCCCCTGCTTCTCTTGTTCCTTTAGCAATTTGCAGAGCATGCAGTTCTGATTCTGCTGTTCTTCCTTAAGTTGTTCCATAGTCTCTTGCAACTTGTTGATAGATGCTTCTAGGCTGGCCCAGTAGCCAATTTCAGGAAATTCAGGGAGGAACTCCTGCGCCCTCCTTTTGATAGAGTTGTCTTGCACTTGTCCTTCCATTGACTTCTTGGTGATTGGGTGTTCAATGGGTATGAATTCATCTACTCCCATCTTTACCCCAGCCTCTTTACAGAGCAAGGAGATTAAGCTTGGGTAAGCCAGTTTGGCTTCAGTGGAATTTTTATTTGCAATTGTGTAGATCTCACAGGCAATCACATGATGCACCTCCACTTCTTTTCCAAGCATAATGCAATGAATCATCACTGCTCTCTTGATGGTGACCTCAGAACGGTTGCTAGTGGGCAATATGGAACGCCCAATAAAGTCTAGCCAACCTCTTGCAATTGGTTTGAGGTCTCCCCTCTTGAGTTGGTTCGGGACACCCTTAGAATTGGTTATCCACTTAGTTCCAGGGAGGTATATGTCCTCTAGAACTTGATCCAACCCTTTATCGACTCTCACCATCCTCCTATTAAAGGAGTCAGGATCATCTTGCAGTTGAGGCAACTTGAAGATTTCTCTTATTTTGTCCAGATGAAAGTACATAACTTTCCCTCTGACCATAGTTCTGTAGGTATGGTAAGCGGTTCCAGTCATTCTCTGCTTATCTGTCAGCCACATATTTGAGTAGAATTCCTGAACCATGTTCCTTCCAACCTTTGTCTCAGGATTGGTTAGAACTTCCCATCCTCTGTTTCGAATTTGCTCTTGGATCCCCGGATATTCATCTTCTTTCAGATCAAATTTTACTTCCGGGATCACTGACCTCAGACCCATTATTTTGTGATAATGGTCTTCATGTTCTTTAGTTAAGAACTTCTCTTGATTCCAAAGATTCTTTGGATTAGTCTCTTTCTTTCCTCTTAAATTGGTTTGTTTTCCCTTAGGAGCCATGATCTTGATAAATCTTGGCTTAGTGATCACGGAAAAGCACACCAAACTTAGAGGTTTGCTTGTCCTCAAGCAAAAGAAAAGAGAGGAGAGAGGGGGAGGAAGAGGAAATTCGAATGGTGTGGTGGAATGAGGGAGCCAAACGTGTATTTATAAGGTGGGGAGGGGAGTTTTCGAAAAAAGAGAGAAATTTGAAAGGAGATTTGAGAAGATATGGAAAGAAATTGAGAAAAGGGTAAAATTTTTGAACAATGTTTGTAATTGATTTGAAATAAATTTGAAGAATGGTTTTGACTTTTGAAGATTTGAAAGTGAATGATGACTGATTGAAGTGTGATTTTGTAGAAAAGTATGGGTAAGAAAAGGAAAGTTTGAAAAAATTTGATTTGAAAACAAAATTGTGGTCCCCCCACCTTGCTGGCGTTAAACGCCCAGAATGGCACCCATTCTGGCGTTTAACGCCCATTTGTTGCCCCTTTTGGGCGTTTAACGCCCAGCCAGGTGCCCTGGCTGGCGTTAAACGCCAGAAATCCTTTATCACTGGGCGTTTTTCTAAACGCCCAGGATGCTGCACACCTGGCGTTAAACGCCCAGAATGGTGCCCATTCTGGCGTTTAATGCCCAAAATGGCACCATTCCTGGCGTTAAACGCCCAGAATGGTACCCATTCTGGCGTTTAACGCCCAAAATGCCCCTTACTGGCGTTTTTTCGCCAGTAAGCACATTTTCTCTGCTTTTTGAGCTGAATCCTTCTGTAACTCTGTGAATTCCTTCATTTTTGATACTTGCCTTTGTATAAACTAATCATATAACCTCCTAATGACTGGGTTGCCTCCCAGCAAGCGCTTCTTTACTGTCTTTAGCTGGACCTTCACTGAGAATTACTCAAGTCTCAGTTTTGAGCATTCCTGCTCAAAATTGCTCTCAAGATAATGCTTGATTCTCTGTCCATTAACAATGAACTTTTTGTCCGAATCAATATCTTGAAGCTCAACATATCCATATGGTGACACTCCTGTGATCACATACGGACCCCTCCACCGGGATTTGAGTTTTCCTGGGAACAATTTGAGCCTGGAGTTGAAGAGCAGAACTTTTTGTCCTGGCTCAAAGACTCTGGTTGACAATTTCCTGTCATGCCACTTCTTTGCCTTTTCCTTATAAGTTTTTGCATTTTCAAAGGCATTGAGTCTGAACTCCTCTAGCTCATTTAACTGGAGCAATCTTTTTTCACCAGCTAACTGAGCATCCATATTCAGGAATCTGGTTGCCCAGTAGGCTTTATGTTCCAGTTCCACAGGCAAATGACAGGCCTTCCCATACACCAGTTGGTATGGAGAGGTTCCTATAGGAGTCTTGAATGCTGTTCTGTATGCCACAGAGCATCATCCAAGCTCTTTGCCCAATCCTTTCTCTGGGCTATCACAGTCCGTTCTAGGATTCTTTTTAGCTCTCTGTTAGAGACTTCAGCTTGCCCATTTGTCTGTGGATGATACGGAGTTGCCACTTTATGGCGGATTCCATATCTAACCATAGCAGAGTATAGCTGTTTATTGCAGAAATGAGTGCCCCCATCACTGATTAGCACTCTGGGAACACCAAATCTGCTGAAAATGTGTCTCTGGAGGAATTTTAGCACTGTCTTGGTATCATTAGTGGGTGTAGCAATTGCTTCTACCCACTTAGATACATAGTCCACCGCCACCAGAATGTAAGTGTTTGAGTATGATGGTGGGAATGGCCCCATGAAGTCAATTCCCCATACATCAAACAATTCTATCTCTAATATCCCTTGTTGAGGCATGGCATATCCGTGAGGCAGGTTACCAGCTCTTTGGCAGCTGTCACAGTTACGCACAAACTCTCGGGAATCTTTATAGAGAGTAGGCCAGTAGAAGCCACACTGGAGGACTTTAGTGGCTGTTCGCTCACTTCCAAAATGTCCTCCATACTGTGATCCATGGCAATGCCATAGGATCCTTTGTGCTTCTTCTCTGGGTACACATCTGCGGATCACTCCGTCAGCACATCTCTTAAAGAGATATGGTTCATCCCAGAGGTAGTACTTGGCATCTGAAATTAATTTCTTTCTTTGCACATTGCTGTACTCCTTGGGTATGAACCTCACAGCTTTATAGTTTGCCATATCTGCAAACCATGGAGCTTCCTGAATGGCAAAGAGTTGCTCATCTGGGAAAGTCTCAGAGATCTCAGTAGAAGGGAGGGACGCCCCAGCTACTGGCTCTATTCGGGACAGATGATCAGCTACTTGGTTCTCTGTCCCTTTTCTGTCTCTTATTTCTATATCAAACTCTTGCAGAAGCAACACCCATCTGATAAGCCTGGGTTTTGAATCCTGCTTTGTGAGTAAGTATTTAAGAGCAGCATGGTCAGTGTAAACAACCACCTTGGATCCTACTAGATAAGATCTAAACTTGTCAATGGCATAAACCACTGCAAGTAATTCTTTTTCTGTGGTTGTGTAATTCTTCTGTGCATCATTTAGAACACGGCTAGCATAGTAAATGACATGCAGAAGTTTGTTATGCCTCTGTCCCAACACTGCACCAATGGCATGGTCACTGGCATCACACATTAATTCAAATGGTAATGCCCAATCTGGTGCAGAGATGACTGGTGCTGTGACCAGTTTAGCTTTCAGGGTCTCAAATGCCTGCAGACATTGTGTGTCAAACACAAATGGTGTGTCAGCAGCTAGCAGGTTACTCAGAGGTTTTGCAATTTTTGAAAAATCCTTTATAAACCTTCTATAGAATCCTGCATGCCCCAGAAAGCTTCTGATTGCCTTAACATTGGTAGGTGGTGGTAATTTCTCAATTACCTCTACCTTTGCCTTATCCACCTCTATTCCCCTGCTTGAAATTTTATGCCCAAGGACAATTCCTTCAGTCACCATAAAGTGACATTTCTCCCAGTTTAAAACCAGGTTAGTCTCTTGGCATCTTTTCAGGACAAGTGATAGGTGGTTAAGACAGGAGCTGAATGAGTCTCCATATACTGAGAAGTCATCCATGAAGACTTCCAGAAATTTCTCTACCATATCTGAGAAGATAGAGAGCATGCACCTCTGAAAGGTTGCAGGTGCATTGCACAGACCAAAAGGCATCCTTCTGTAGGCAAACACGCCAGAAGGGCAAGTAAATGCTGTTTTCTCTTGGTCCTGAGGATCTACTGCAATTTGGTTGTAACCTGAATAGCCATCCAAAAAGCAGTAATAATCATGACCAGCTAGTCTTTCTAGCATTTGGTCTATGAATGGTAAAGGAAAATGATCCTTTCTGGTGGCTGTATTGAGCCTTCTGTAGTCAATACACATGAGCCACCCTGTGACTGTTTTTGTAGGAACCAGTTCATTTTTTTCATTATGAACCACTGTCATGCCTCCCTTTTTGGGGACAACTTGGACAGGGCTCACCCAGGGGCTATCAGAAATAGGATAAATAATCCCAGCCTCCAGTAATTTAGTGACCTCTTTCTGCACCACCTCCTTCATGGCAGGATTTAGCCTCCTTTGTGGTTGGACCACTGGTTTGGCATTATCCTCCAACAGGATCTTGTGCATGCATCTAGCTGGGCTAATGCCCTTGAGATCACTTATGGACCACCCAAGAGCTGTCTTGTGTGTCCTTAGCACTTGAGTCAGTGCTTCCTCTTCCTGTGGATTTAAAGCAGAGCTTATAATCACTGGAAAAGTGTCACCCTCTCCCAGAAAGGCATACTTCAGGGATGGTAGTAGAGGTTTGAGTTCAGGTTTGGGAGGTTTACCCTCCTCCTGAGGAATTTTCGAAAATTCCTTTGCTTCCTCTAGTTCTTCTTGATCAGGTTGAGCATCTTTGAAGATGTTCTCAAGCTCTGATTCTAGGCTTTCAGCCATATTGATCTCTTCTACCAGAGAGTCAATAATGTCAGCGCCCATGCAGTCATTTGGTGTGTCTGGATACTGCATAGCTTTTACAGCATTCAACTTGAACTCATCCTCATTGACTCTGAGGGTTACTTCCCCTCTTTGTACATCAATGAGAGTTCGTCCAGTTGCTAGGAAAGGTCTTCCTAGAATGAGAGTTGCACTCTTGTGCTCCTCCATTTCCAGCACCACAAAGTCAGTTGGAAAAGCAAAGGGTCCAACCTTGACAATCATGTCCTCTATTATGCCTGATGGGTGTTTAATGGAGCCATCAGCAAGTTGGAGGCATATCCTGGTTGGTTTGACCTCTCCAGCCAACCCAAGCTTTCTGATAGTGGATGCAGGTATTAGATTGATGCTTGCTCCAAGATCACATAAAGCTGTCTTGGTGCAGGCACCTTCTAATGTGCATGGTATCATAAAGCTTCCAGGATCTTGAAGCTTTTCTGGTAAGCTTTTCAGAATGACTGCGCTGCATTCTTCAGTGAGAAACACTTTTTCAGTTTCTCTCCAATCCTTCTTATGACTTAAGATCTCTTTCATGAACTTAGCATAAGAAGGTATTTGCTCAAGTGCCTCTGTAAACGGAATCTTTATTTCAAGAGTCCTTAGATAGTCTGCAAAGCGAGCAAATTGCTTATCCTGTTCCGCTTTGCGGAGTTTCTGAGGATAAGGCATCTTGGCTTGATATTCCTCAACCTTAGATGCTGCAGGTTTATTCCTTACAGAAGTGGTTGAAGAAGCCTTGTTAGAGGGATTACTGTCAGCACTCTCAGGTGTCTGATCTTCCCTTGGCGTTTGAACGCCAGGAATGGGTGAAGTTTGGGCGTTAAACGCCAACTTCTCTCCCTTTTCTGGCGTTTGAACGCCAGAACTGGGCAAGGAATGGGCGTTTAACGCCAGCTTTCCTTCCCTTTCTGGCGTTTGAACGCCAATATTCCTCTCTGGGCTCTTACTGTCCTCAGAGGGATTTTGAACAGTGGTTTGGTTGTCCTCTGTCAATTGTTCCTTGTCTGGCTTTTTGCTCTTTTGAGTGGTGTTGTTCAGTGTCTTCCCACTCCTCAGTTGAACTGCTTGACACTCTTCTGTTATTTGTTTGGATATTTGCTGTTTTGCCTGATTCAACTGTAGTTCTATGCTCTTGTTAGCAACTTTAGTATCATGGAGCATTTCTTTAAATTCTGCTAACTGTTCTGTCATCAGGAGCAGTTGTTGATTAAGCTCATTCATCTGTTCTTGAGGATTAGGATCAGTGACTAATGCCATGACTTCCTCTTTTGGAACGAACTCATTGCTAGAATATAAGTATTGGTTTCTAGCAACAGTGTCTATAAGCTCTTGAGCTTCTTCAATTGTCTTCCTCATGTGTATAGATCCACCAGCTGAGTGGTCTAAAGACATCTGAGCTTTTTCTGTGAGCCCATAGTAGAAGATGTCTAACTGTACCCACTCTGAAAACATTTCAGAGCGGCATTTTCTAAGCATACCTCTATACCTCTCCCAGGCATTATAAAGGGATTCATTATCCTCTTGTTTAAAGCCTTGGATGTCCAGCCTTAGCTGTGTCATCCTCTTTGGAGGGTAAAAATGGTTCAGGAATTTGTCTGATAACTGTTTCCATGTCTTTATGCTTGCTGTAGGTTGGTTATTTAACCACCTTTTAGCTTGATCTTTTACAGCAAATGGAAACAGTAACAGTCTGTAGACATCCTGATCTACCTCTTTATCATGTACTGTGTCAGCAATTTGTAAGAACTGTGCCAGAAACTCAGTAGGTTCTTCCTGTGGAAGACCGCAATACTGGCAATTTTGCTGCACTATGATAATGAGTTGAGGATTTAGCTCAAAGCTGCTTGCTTTGATGGGAGGTGTACAGATGCTACTCCCATATGCAGCTGTAATGGGGTTAGCATATGACCCCAGAGTCCTTTTGGACTGATCAATCCCTCTTAGGTCCATAATGGACAAAAGGGAAACGACAATGATTGCAAACAGATAAATTTTGTTTTTTTTTTGAATTAACCGAAAATAAAAATAAAAATAAAAGGAAATTAAAATGAAAATTCGAAAATCAAAAAAGAAAATAAGATCAAAGCAGATTGAGAACTGAATCAAATAGTTAATTAAAAAGATTTTGAAAACAGCAATTAAAAAGGTATGATTGAAAAATTTTTATGAAAAAGATTTGATTTTTGAAAAGAGGAAAGAGAGAAACAACAAAAAGACACCAAACTTAAAATTTTTAGAAAATCAAAAACTAATTTTCGAAAATTTTAAAGAAAAAACACAAAGAGGACACCAAACTTAGAATTTTTATGAATCAAAAAGGGACTAAGAACATGCAAAAACGAAAATTTTAAAAGAAAAACACAAGCATGCAATTGACACCAAACTTAAAATATGAAACTAGACTCAACTAAAAGACTCTAAACCAACAAAAAAAATAAAACAGTCCTAATCTAAGCAACAAGATAAGCCGTCAGTTGTCCAAACTCGAACAATCCCCGGCAACGGCGCCAAAAACTTGGTGCACGAAATTGCAATCACACTTTTGCAATCCCGCACAACTAACCAGCAAGTGCACTGGGTCGTCCAAGTAATACCTTGCGTGAGCAAGGGTCGATCCCACGGAGATTGTCGGCTTGAAGCAAGCTATGGTTATCTTGTAAATCTTAGTCAGGATATCAAAAATTATCAGGATTGATTGTAAAAAGCAAAAGAACATGAAATTAGTACTTGTTCAGCAGTGATGGAGAATAGGTTGAGGTTCTGGAGATGCTCCATCTTCTGAATCTCTGCTTTCCTACTGTCTTCTTCATCAAACACGCAAGGCTCCTTCCATGGCAAGCTGTATGTAGGGTTTCACCGTTGTCAGTGGCTACCTCCCATCCTCTCAGTGAAAATGTTCCTATGCTCTGTCACAGCATGGCTAATCAGCTGTCGGTTCTCGGTCAGGCCGGAATAGAATCCATCGATCCTTTTGCGTCTGTCACTAACGCCCCGCCTGCTAGGAGTTTGAAGCACGTCACAGTCATTCAGTCATTAAATCCTACTCAGAATACCACAGACAAGGTTTAGACCTTCCGGATTCTCTTGAATGCCGCCATCAGTTCTAGCTTATACCACGAAGATTCTGGTTAAGGAATCCAAGAGATATCTACTCAATCTAAAGTAGAACAGAGGTGGTTGTCAGGCACATATTCATAGTTGAGAATGATGATGAGTGTCACAGATCATCACATTCATCCGGGTTAAGAACAAGTGATATCTTAGAATGGAAGCAAGCGTGATTGAATAAGAAACAGTAGTAATTGCATTAATCCATCAAGACACAGCAGAGCTCCTCACCCCCAACCATGGGGTTTAGAGACTCATGCTGTGGAAGGTATACAATGAAATGTGTAAAAATGTCATGAGGTGCAGATACAATGTCAAAAGATCCTATTAATAGTAAACTAGTAACCTAAGGTATTACAGAAATGAGTAAATGACAGAAAAATCCACTTCCGGGCCCACTTGGTGTGTGCTTGGGCTGAGCAATGAAGCATTTTCGTGTAGAGACCTTTTCTGGAGTTAAACGCCAGCTTTCATGCCAGTTTGGGCGTTTAACTCCAAGTTTTATGCCAGTTCCGGCGTTTAACGCTAGAATTTCTGAGGCCGAATTGTTACGCCGGTTTGGGCCATCAAATCTTGGGCAAAGTATGGACTATCATATATTGCTGGAAAGCCCAGGATGTCTACTTTCCAATGCCGTTAAGAGCGCGCCAATTGGGCTTCTGTAGCTCCAGAAAATCCACTTCGAGTGCAGGGAGGTCAGAATCCAACAGCATCTGCAGTCCTTTTCAGTCTCTGAATCAGATTTTTGCTCAGAACCTTCAATTTCAGTCAGAAAATACCTGAAATCACAGAAAAACACACAAACTCATAGTAAAGTCCAGAAAAGTGAATTTTAACTAAAAACTAATAAAAATATACTAAAAACTAACTAAAAGATACTAAAAACATACTAAAAATAATGCCAAAAAGCGTACAAATTATCCGCTCATCAAAAATACAAAGAACATAGATTAAAAGCATGAAATTCTTAATAAAAACAATAAATCACTATTACTATTTAAAGAAATAACAACTAAAAACTACTAAAGATGCGCATGCATCACTTGTCAAATTGAGTGCCATTAATTTCAATTAGAAAGAGATAAATTATTGTGAATCAAACACTGAAGTATGTGAATTGGTAAAAAAAGGTAGTGAAGAAAAATAGGATTTGATATGATTCGTCCCAAGACCAAACTGGATTTTACAGATCATGGGGTTGATGATGATGGGGATAGGAACGTTGATTTTCTGGCTAAGGAGCTACGGATAAGGATGAAGTTGTTAACAATGATACTGAGGCTGAAGAGGAGGAGGATGGTGATGATATTGGGAAGAACAGCAAGCCTGATGCTAAGAAGAAGGACTAGTTTTCCTCTATGTTGCAAAAGTAAGATTGCTCAACTATTGAACTCGATCTTTGTATTGTGGTGGAATTTAGCTTGCTCTTGTTTAGAATTTGTAATAGAAGTCTCTAGTGCGGGTTGTGAGATGGATCGGAAACTGACAGATCGAGGCGGTTGACGAATCATTTGACTGGAGCAATAGGGGTGGTACATGTAAAGAAATTTCAATGTCCAAGTCAGAATGAATCTGAGAGGTATAAAGTGTGTAGAACGAATGACGTATCTGAGGGGATCTTTGACTCCTTTTTATATAGTTAGTGGAAGTTATCTTATTTTATCTTATTTACCTAAGATAAAGGAAGTATTTGAATTTGAATATTGGTTAGAAGATGTGGAGGCCAGTCTGGACCTTCTAGAGAAAGGGGGTGGGGCCAACCCTAGGTATCGGAGTTGGAGGCCGTTCCGGGTGCGGGACCCGAGGGTCGGGTCGGTAATAAAATTTTATTATGTTGTTTGAATATATTGCTAGAATGAGATGCAGTGTACCTTATGGGATTTTATCGTTGTATTAATATTTAGATATACATATGAGGTTTAACTTTGTATGTGAAGATTTTGTATTTTTTCTCATCAGGAACTCATTTTATAAGTGTTAAATAACAGCAAATTACATAGCTATAAAGACAAGAGAAGGAAAAATTAGAATTAGAGAGAGAATTCTAATATGAAATGATGAGAATGAGAGGATGAGAGGAACATTTTGCAGCAGCACTTAATAACACTATAAGTTTGTTGCCCTCATTTATGTTTTCTTGGTGTATGGTTTAACTCATTTTGCAGTACTCTTATTGTAAGATATTTCATTTTTTGACTATGAAACAGTTGATGACTTGATAAGTAGACTTGGGACAGATTGTCAACAAGTATCAAAGGGTTATTGGAAATGATCTTAACTTGATATTGCGCAATGTTCTTTAGGTTGAATTAGTTGTAGAAGATGAACTACCCATATAAGTTATCCCACATGTTAGTGTTTTACACCCTTATTCTTACTTTTGAGTTTATGTTGTGTTAGGGTCTCATTTTATTGGTCATTACTCGTTATATTTACTGCTTCTTTTGTATTTGAATCTATTCTTATTCTGTTCTATTTTATACTCATTCTTACTAATTTGGAGCTTAGTGCTTTGATTGTTTCTTATTTATCTTTGAGAATCTTTGTTAAAGAAAGAAAAGAAAATTGAAGTTTATTTGCCATAGATTTTGCCACAGGCACACTATGTATTAGATTTGATTTGTTTGTGATTCTGAGAATGGATATGCAAAACTACATGTATGTCATCCTCTCTTGCTTTATTTCTTGTTTCAATGATAAAATAGCTTGCTTTTCCCCAACTAATGAGCCAAAATATGATCTATTTTTTTCATCCTAACAACTTATGAATATGATGCATCATTGCTTTTAAGCTTATATATAAAAAAGTGAGGTTGAAAATGTTGATGGCTTTGACGTTGTGCTGACAGCTGTATATAACATATTTTAAATTCTTTATTTGAGTTAACTGATTGTACTTTGATATGGCTGACTATTGATATAGGAAGAATGCTATTATGAATCATTGTCATGTTTTTTCCCTCAACCAGAATGGAGAAAGAAGCTGGCTTTTTTCAGAGTCTCAATCATCTCAGATGGGCCAGGATCCAAGAGGAAGATAGAGTTTGTTATTTGATTAACTAAATGACAGTGAACAATTCAATCAATGTTGAAAGTGAAGGGTAGGTGCCTTCTTCTTCCATCTATTCTATGAATATTTATTGGGGATTCAGGATCCTAAGAGAAAAGTTGTAGTGGCTCACGCGCTTCATTTTGTTGTGAACTCAAAATAATTGGACATGCTGCATTTACCGGTAATCATTAGTGAATTCCTTTAAATAATTTCAGTACAAATGCATATCCACCAGAAGTATTAAGTTGATCTTCTATTCCTAGAAATGCATTAATGGTTTTTTCTGTATATTGCAGATGTTATGATTTAGTTAAACTTTTGTGAACACAATTTTTTAAGCTTGCACTCCTGTTTACGACTTTTTTTTGGATTATATAGGATTGTAATTCGTTAGTTCCATTTTGATTTCTTATTTTGGTGCACTCTTTTTAGGTATATGCTGAGATGCATCACCAACTTTTAGCTAGAATGCAGGTTAAGAGAATGAAGAAACATTACATGTATGCCATCGCACATGTTGAAAGACTTAAATTAGTTTTCTCATCTTGTTAGGGAACAGATTCATTAATCTACTTGGTGATTTTGTCTTGTCTGCTTGGTTTATGTACATTGATGATATGCATCATGTTAGGAGCAGTTATGGTACATTATGAAGAGTAAAGTTTTTGGTTGATTTTCTGCAAATATGTCCTTTAGAAACTTGCGATTCTATTTCTTGTGTTAATTTCAAATTAAAAGAGAACTAATAGATGCAGCATATCTAAAAAAAGAGTGTATCTATCAGAAAATTCCATTCATGAATGCCATGACTTCCCCTTAGTTGGTTCACACAATGGGAGTGGATCCTCTCCGGTGAGAAAAAACTGGATGGTGTCAATTGTAATCTCTCACCTTTCAATGCTCTCTCTCTCATATTTAATTTTAGCCCCACTTATAAAGTTAATGGTAGAAGATCACACTGCATTTTCTCAAGTGTTAAAAAAACTGGAGAGAATCCATTTCCTTCGCACAATAGAGGTTAATTAATTTCTATTTTAGAGCTGTCAATCTGTAAAGTCTAAAGAGTACTATATGTGTGTGTATATGTGATATAATAAAGAGTAAACTTAACGAATCAACTTTACCAACAAATATCAGTTAATTTTTTAAAATTATTTTGTTTATTTTAAATTTTATATCATAAATTTTTAATCATAAAAAATTAGAATTTTATAATTAAATGAACTGAGCTAGCTTATTAAGGCCCGCACATTTAAATCCCCGTATGTAGAATTATATATGGGCTTCCAACATGATAGTTTGGACTATTTAAGAAAAGTCCAAAGGGTCAATGGGTCAACGGCTTTTTTTTAATTGGTCATTTTTTTTAAATAGCTTGCTTCACCTTAGTTTCATGTTCACTGCACCGTGCTAAAGAACTATGAATTGAGCTGAATTTAGATCTGGATATAACATTTGAATATTTTCGTAAATCCTTACAATCTGTCGCAGTTTACGTCTGAAAGTTGTTTCTTGATAAACTACTATTGTAACTATTTTAGAAATGTTGTATTTAAATAATTTTAGTCTCTACTTTATTTAAATGTGCAATTTGTCCTAAATGTTATTTTTTAAAAATATTGAAAAGATAATTAAAAGTTCAAATTTTTTTTAATCACAAAATTAAAAAAAAAATTAGAAAATAAATTAAGACTCTCACTATTTTTTTTAGTTTACTGGCCGTGAATCCTGCACATGGTTCTGCTCTGCTCCTGGATGGTTCATTGTCATCGCTACAAACAAAGTGTACAATAGTGATAAACAACTCTTACAAGGTTTACTACCAGCCACATAATTAAATGTCCATAGTAATCAAATTTCTATATGATTTGAAAACTGTAAAATATTTATATATGCACCAATTATCTTGTGCAACTTATATTACTTGTTGAAACTGAATAACCCCTTCTTCATTACTTCCACCTAACCTTGAAATTTTAACAATTTCTTGTACAATTAAAATCAAACTTATCTTTCTTGTACTCTATTTAACAATTCTATTTTAACAATTATTTTTACTTGCAGATTTTAGCTTCCTCGGATCCTATAAAAATGTCTAAACATGGACCAACAATGCAAACTGAAACCACCATCACCACCACCACATATAACAATTTATTAAATAAGCATGAAATCAGTTGCTGCTACATGTGTTCTTATGATTTTAGTGACCTCAGTAACTAATTCTGAGGCTACAATTTCATCATGCAGTGATGTGATTAAGAACCTAAAGCCTTGTGTGAGTTACTTGGTGAGTGGAAGTGGTAAACCACCAGGACCATGTTGCTCTGGCGTTAAAGCTCTTGCAGCTGCTGCAGCAACCTCTGCTGATAAGAAAACTGCATGCAACTGCATCAAATCCACTTCCAAGAGTCTCAACATTAATTCACAACTGGCTCAGGCTCTCCCTGGAAACTGTGGAGTATCACTTCCCATCACTGTTTCCCCCAATGCTGATTGCTCCAAGTAATGAAAATATCACTTATTACATATATAATATTGTTTTGAAATACACCTTATTAATCGGCTTCTGTTTTTCTAAATAAATATATTATTTACAGGCATAGATAATTTTGACATCATTTACATTTTTAAATAAAATACGGCATGTCCATGTGAGATTTCATTATTTGTCGCGGGAGAAACATTAGCAAACATCAACGATCTTCAAAATATATACCTCTATGAACTAAATTATTATATTTAAATTTTAGATATTAAAAGGAAATATGTTTGTAAATTGTAATAATTTTAGAAGACAAATTAAATATTTAATATATTTTTTAATTTAATATTTTCTCATACACAAAGCAAAGTTGTTTTTTTTTTGTATTTTTAATTATTATTAAATAGGTGTGAGGCTCGTGCCAGTTAATCTCATACCATTTTCTGCGTTTTTTGAAAAAAAAATAGTCAAACAAAAAATTAAAACTTTTAAGAAATTGAAATGAGCTTTTCGTTTTCAAACGTGTGGTTGCCAAACATACCCAATGAAGTCAATGTACAAAGAAGAATGAAAGCTCCATTTTGTTCTTTTCATATTTTATAAATCACTTCTTTTTTTTCTTAGTCAATCTTCAACTTAGATTCTTAGACTATGCTTCTTCAACTTTTGGATTTTAATGTTTTCTCCCTTATGTTGTTGCTGCATCTTTTGCAGGGTTGGTTGAAAGTTGAAAATTGGAATTGGAGGGTGATGCAGGGAATGCTGAACATTATTCTGCTACTTATATGTAATTAAAATGGCGTATTTTGAAATAAACTGGAATCTACCTATGTGGATTTCTTTATTATTATGTTGGTATTCTCATTCGGTTTCCTGTTAATGTCGTAATTTCCGTTTCCTTGCTCCAATTATTATTATTATTATTATTATTATTGTTGTTGTTGTTGTTGTTGTTGTTGTTGTTATAATTTGAACTTAGTCAATGTTATAATATTAACCACTAAAATTCGTTAAGATGTTAAGTTCTTTTATTTAATAATTAGGATAACGAAAAATATTGGGCAGCAATTTTTAATAATTTTGGTCGGTATTTAATTAGCACAAATATTAAATTGTCTTCAATAAATATTTTTTTTTAATTTATATGCATAAACTTTAATAAATATTAATGCAAGTTGTGTTAATTTATACGTGTAAACTCTAATAAATATAAATATAAATTATATTTTTTATGTATACAAATTCTTGTAAATATAGATATAAATTATTATTGGTCAAATACTATCTTAAAATAATAATATTTACTGATCATATAATATTATTATTATGATAATACTAAAAAAAATAATAATTCAAAATTATTTTATTTAATTTAATATTTATAATTTCATGTATATAATATTTATAGTTGCACACTTATTATATTTAATATTATTCAATTATTTCGATAATAATTAAAGAATATAAAATATAATAAATAATAAGTAAAAGATATAAAATAAGATAGCTTTTTGTTTTAAACTTATTTTTTATTGTCCCAAATCTTTTTGTAATAATTAATAGTAACTGATCCGAATCTTATAAATGAGAAAAGTAGTTATGGACTCACTACCTCCAATTCATAAATAAGATTGATGCATGAGATTCAATAATATTACATAGCATTTATGATATAAAAGTATGAAATTCGACTCTTCACAGCTGGTTAAGGTTTACTCCACAAACCATATAGGTATATAAATTTGTGTTTTATTATAACTTTTTGCATATTGTATGTGAAATTTCCAGTTAAAGTAAACAAATAATGTGTTTTGCTGCTTTTATATTTTTAATACATTTTAAAATATTTTTATATTAATTTTTATTCAAAAAAATTATAAATAAATTAACAAATAAACAGATAACAATTAAAATTTTAAATATTTATTAATTTTTTTGCATTTTAAGCACTGCTGATACTTTATATAGATAGTAAATCTTTATTTTTTGTAACCTATGAAAAACAATAAAGTTGTTGTATCTACACGTTAAATACATTTTAAATAGGATAATATACGTAAATAAATAAAAGGAGAGAAAGGTTTACTTGATTGCAACAATTGGAATCTCGTTACCTGCATGTTCTTTTTTGTTATTATGTAATCCGTGGGAGCTAACCACGGTTTACGATTTACGATTTACATGTAAACCGTGGTAGCCAGTAACAGTTTAGCAAGGAGAAGCATTGAACGTAAACCTTGGTAGGTCACTACGGTTTAGGAAGGCAGAAATAAACCCAAAAAGCCCTATAGCCAGCCACGGTTTATGAAGGATTTTTTAAAGGTAAAGTTGGTGCTAACTGACCTTTAAATTGGCAAAAAAAATCATCGTCAAATTTTTTTTATAGTAAACAAGAACCAAATTTGACAAAAAAAAAAAACAAATGACTTCTCTAAAGCTAAGGCTAACTAAACCCAAAACTCTTTAAACTAGTGGGATACACAAGTAATTGAATTAATGTTCGAAACAAATGCGTTTCTAAAATTTATTATGAAGAAGTTAGCTTCTAAACTAGGATTAAAATAGATAAAAATTATTGATTGTTACTCAAACGGTTGTATGTTATACCACAATAAGAATGAATATCTAACTACTTGCAAATTTTTCAAGACCCCGAGGTATGAAACGACAAAAGCAAGGGTTAAAAAGTGTAGGATGAAGTGAATTCCACTTAAGAGAATGCATTACTTGCCCTTCTCCCTAAACACAAAAGATTATATGCCTCCATGAGTTTAACCTCGCATATGACGTGGTACGGTCAAAATAGAAAAGAAGATAATCTTATGACTCATCTTTTGAACGGTAAATCATGGTTAGACTTTGACTGAATACATCTAAATTTTGCTAGTGACCCCAAACACATTAGACTAGGCTTGTGTTTAATGGATTCACACTAGACTCTAACTTGAAGACTCTGTATTCTTGTCAGTCTATAGTTGTTACTCCATACAATATAATCTATCCCTAGAAATGTACATACATGATCCCTATATGTTTCTAACTTGCATTACATTTAGACAATAAAGCAAAAATTGATGTCTAGTTGGAACCTTTAGTGGATGAGTTGAAAGTGTTATGAAATATTGGTGTAGAAACCTATGATATTTCAACAACAGCTACTACTCCATCACCATCTTCATCAGCACCATCCCAACAACTTCCACCCCAGACATAAGCGACACTATTTATACAACCATTTCTAATGGTGTCTAACCCATACTATGTGGGCTTGCCTCCCCCTCTACTTATGTCATATTTGGAATCTCTACCACGGTTGCCACCACTACCATATCCATAGACTAGTTCCCTACCACCACCACATTTATAAACTAGTCCCCTACTTGGAGCCTCATCACAGGCATCCTAGGTGGAGTTAAATCCAAGGATATTATTAGAGCTTGACTATGCTAACGGGTTTATAACTTTTGATACTTGCACCAATATCTTTTACTTTATATATTCGTCTTATTATCATTTTGATTATCTTTAAGCATGATTTTGCTTTTAGTTTTTTGCCACCTACTAAAACAATCCAAGCCATGATGGATGTCATTAAACTCACGTATGACATGCCATATCCTAGTTATGGAAAGATTCTGCATGCGATTAGGGACATGTAACACCCTAATTATCCCAAACTTTACCTCATGCCATAAAGCAAAGGTTAATCAGAGGTTACGATAAAGAGTTAAGCTCAAAAATAGAGTTTTGAAAGCACAAGACGTTCACACGAAACTAAAAGCATAAGGTACAAGGTATAGATACAATATAATAGAACATATATAAATATAAGAGTATATTAGTCATAAAGAACTAGCTGCAGCTTGCAGAGTTTAAGCCGACTAGGTATATACAGACAAATACGGAGTTTTGAAAGTTGAAACAGCATATACAAAGTATCTCTCTCAAAATAAGCCTCTAAAAAAAAGTGAATACAAAAGTGAGAGAACTAATCAATATAACCAAAAGACTCCAAACATGATAAAGATCCTCCGCTTTGTCACCATCAAGCAACTCACCGAGGTGGGTTGTGACCTGGATCTGAAAAATAACAACAAAGTATGGAATGAGAATCGGAGGTTCTCAGTATGGTAACAGTGCCCAAAATATAAGATGTAAGGTTTTGGGACACCAAAGTCAATCCTAGAACTTCACATTGATACCGTTACTCAAGCTTAACAAAATCATAAATAACTTAAACCATAAGTAGGGTATTCTATCTTAGGAGATTTCTAACTAACATAGCACCGCTGCCCCATAGCCTTTGCTAGCCTAACCTCCATGCGATCCCATCGCCACTGTCTACCAAGCCTCCTCAATCCCAAAAGAAAACACAAGTAATGCAGACAAGTAAAGTACAAGTAAAGTATATATACAGCAATTAGAACAATTAGCAAGTAAACATCTATTTCATTTAGGCATAATAGAAATTAAGCAAAGCAAACAAACAAGTAGAAGATGCACATGATGAATGCCTTTCCTATTGGCTCGTGATATCACTTGTCGGTCTATAAATGCCAACCCAACATATCCTTCCGGATGTAGCCTTCTTGCCACACCAAAGATATAGGCTCTACATACTCATGCAGTAGAGAAATCTGCTACGCCAGAGACATAGGCTCTGTACACTCATGCAGCAGTGAATCTACTACGCCAGAGATATAGGCTCTGCACACTCATGCGGACGAGAAGGAATCAACAACAACTGTCTCACCATAAATCATTCCAAGGATATAGTACCTGGTACACTCTTAAAGAAGAAAAACTGCCACGCCAGGGATATAGGCCCCGCACACTCTTGCAGCAGAAAGACTGCCACGCCAGAGATATAGGCCCCGCACACTCCCATATAATCCAATAATTTCATCATTCCTTTCCAAGTTCTCAAATCATCATAACCATCACCGGTTTCCAATTTCTCAAATTCATTATAAGCATTCCCATTTCTCAAAAATCTCTTCAACCTTATACTTCACAACTAAACATTCACCAATTCAAGCTCGAAATTACATAAACCTTCCAAAACCTATGTCACTGGCTCTAAACTCATAACTAAAATACCCTTTTTATTCCTTTATTGTGTTCTCCCTAGATTCAAGATCCTAAAACTGGAAAAAGGTTTTAAACAAGTGTTACGAAAGTTTGCAAGCTTGCTGGGAAGGTAAAATAGTTAAAAGCTAGGTTTTCATTGAAAAACAGAGTAGTGTGCATGCGCATAGGGTTGTGTGTTGGTGCACAAATCCCTACACTTCATACAACTGTACTAGCAAGTGCACTAGGTCGTCCAAGTAATATCTGAGCGAGTCAGGGTCGATCCCACGAGGATTGTGGTTTAAAGCAAGCTATGGTTATCTTGCGGATCTTAGTCAGGCAGATAAAAGATTTATTGGTTTGAATTTGGTTAAAAGCATAAAAGGAATAAAAGTGTATAAAATACTTAGTGAATTTAAATGTAACCAGTGATAAGATGATGGTTAAGGCTTGGAGATGCTTCGTCCTTCTGAATTAACTCTGGCATTACTATTTTTTTTTAATTGTGAATGATTTCTTCTATGGCAGGTTGTATGTGATCAACGTCTTACGGCCGCGGTCATTAATCTCCTCTGCTTCAGATCAAATGCCGAGTCAGCGATAATCTAATCTGAATGGGGGTGAAGCTCTAGCAGTCCATTCTCTTGGTGATCCTACTCAAAATGTCATAGACAAGGTCGAATCTTCCGGATTAGAGAATGCTGCGCCTTTGGATTCTAGCCTCTACCACAGAGACCCTAATCTACCCATACCTCAGCTGAACTGGTGTCTCGAGAAGTTCCCAACGAAGTCGTGGATTAGCCGTCTAAGAGATGTGTAATCAAGCTGGCGGTTCGATGCTTTCCAGTCACGTATTGACACGAACCCATGAAGAAAACGGGTGGTTGTCAAGCACGCGGTTCTAGTATGAAGAACGGAGCTGATTGTCATAGATCATCCCATTCATCATGTTGAAGAACAAATATACAACTTAGAATTGAATCAAACACGGATTAAAGAGAAACAGTAATACTTTTATTAATTCATAGAACACAGTAGGGCTCTTCCCCTTAACCTAGGAGGTTTAGAAACTCATATTGATAGGAAAAACAATGATAAACGAAAACATGGTGTAAAGGTTTGTATGATTATGTAAAATATCCTTCAAATACTAAACTAATGACTAAGGATTACATAAGAAAGGGTAAATTAGTCTTTTAGTGCTAAAATATACTTTTGGGGTCCACTTGGTGAGTGTTTGGGCTGAGCTTTGATGAGATCCATGTGCTAGGAGGCCTCTAGGGCATTGAACACTGGCTAGGGGGTCCTCTTTGGGCGTTTGGGCACTGGTCTTCTTCTTTGGGAGTTGGACGCCTGGAATGGGGCAGGAGGCTGGTGTTGGACGCCAGTTTTGGGCCTTCTATTCTGAATCAAAGTATAAACTATTATACATTGCTGGAAAGCTCCGGAAGTCAGCTTTCTATAGTCATTGAGAACGCTCCATTTGGATTTATGTAGATCCAAAAAAGCTCTTCTAAGTGCAAGAAGGTCGGATCAGGACAGAGTTCTTAAACACACTCTTTTTGCTTTGGACCACGACTTTAACTGCTCATTCTCAAGCTTTTCCCTTGACACCTTTACACCACAAGCACATGGTTAGGGACAGCTTGATTGAGCCACTTAGGTCAGAATTTTATTCCTTGTAGGCCCTCCTAACCATTGATGCTCAAAGCCTTGGATCCTTTTACCCTTGCCTTTTGGTTTAAAGGGTTATTGCTTTGGTTTAAAGGGTTATTGCCTTTTTGCTCTTGCCTTTTGGTTTAAAGAGCTATTGGTTTTTTCTGCTTTTTATTTATTTATTTTTTCCACCATTTTTTCGCATGCATATATATTATTTTTTCTTTTGCAACATGCTTTTTCTTTTTGCTGTTTTTCTTGCTTCAAGAATAAATGTATTTAGATTTTTTAGATCACTAATAATACTTCACTTTTATCATCATTCTTTAAAGAGTCAACATTCTTAATTTCAACTTTAAATATGCACTGTTTATTCATACATTTAGGAAACAAAAGCAATGCCACCACATCAAGATAATTGAACTATTCTTATTATAAACTTGAAATTCATGTATCTTCTCAATTCTTTTCAAATAAAATTTTCTTTTAAGCAAAGTGAGAGATATATAGAATATTTTACAACTTTAAAACATAAATGAAAATGATCATGCAAAAAGAACAAGAGAACAGACATAACAGAAAATAGAAAAATAACAAAAGAAAAGAAGATAAAGAGAACGAATCCACCTTTAATGGTGGCAGCTAGTGCTCCTCCTTGAGGATCCAATGTAATGCTTGATCTCTTCAATGTCACTCTTTTTTCTCTATTGTTCTTCCCTAATTGCCCTTTGGTCTTCTCTAATTTTATTGAGGATGGTGAAATTCTCTTGATGCTCCATCCTCAAATGATTCATGTTAGAGCTTAGTTTTCCCATGGAAGCATGCCATTGATCCCAAAAGCCTTGAGGAGGAAAATACATCCCTTGAGGCATCTCAAGGATCTCATGCTGAAGCGGTTGCACAGGCTCTTGTACATGCTCTCTTGTTTGCTTCATCCTCTTCTTAGTGATGGGCTTGTCTTCCCCAATGGAGATATCTCCCTCTATGACAATTCCAACTGAATTGCATAGATGACAAATGAGGTGAGGGAATGCCAACCTTTCATTAGTGAAAGGCTTCTCAGCTATCTTGTACAATTCTTAAGGGATCACCTCATGTACTTTCACCTCACTCCCAATCATGATGCAATGGATCATGATGGCTCTTTCAAGGGTCATCTCTGACCGGTTGCTAGTGGGGACGATGGAACATTGGATGAATTCCAACTATTCTCTAGCTATGGGCTTGAGGTCAAGCCTTCTTAATTGAATTGGCTTGCCTTGGGAATCCCTTTTCCACTGTGCTCCTTCTATACAGATGTCTGAGAGCACTTGATCCAGTCTTTGATCAAAGTTGACTCTTCTAGTGTAAGGATGTGGATCTCCTTGCATCAAAGGCAAGTTGAACGCCAACCTCACACTTTCCGGGCTAAAATCTAAGATTCTCCCTCGAACCATGGTACTCCAATTCTTTGGGTTTGGGTTCACACTAGTGTCATGGTTTTTAGTAACCCATGCATTAACATAGAACTCTTGCACTATTAAAATCCCAACATCTTGAATGGGATTGGTTAGGACTTCCCAACCTCTTCTTCGGATCTCTCTTCGAATTTCTGGATACTTATTATTCTTGAGCTTGAAAGGGACCTTAGGGATCACCTTCTTTTCTGCCACTACTTCATAGAAGTGGTCTTAGTGGGCTTTGGTGATGAATCTCTCCATTTTCCAAGATTCAGAGGTGGTGGCTACTGCCTTTCCTTTCCACTTTCTAGAGAATTCTCCAACCTTGGGTGCCATAAGTGGTAATGGAAAGCAAAAAGCAACGCTTTTCCTACACCAAACTTAAAAGCTTTGCTCGTTCTCGAGCAAAAATAAAGAAAAGAGAAGAATGGAGTAGAAGAAGAAGAAAATAGAAGGAGATCGAGGGAGAGAGAGGGATCGGCCGAATAGGGCTTATGAGTGTATGAAGTGTGTGTGTTTGAAGGGTTAGAAGGAGGGGTATTTATAGGAGAGGGTAGGGTTGGGTTCTGCCATGGGTGGGTAATTGGGAGGAAAATTTAATTTTGAAGTGAGTGGGGGTTGGTGGGAGTTATGATGGTTTTGGAGAAGTGATATGGATGTGATTGGGCTAGGATTTATAGGGAAGTGTGTATGGGTAAGTGTGAAAGAAAGAAGGAAAAAGTGGGGTAGGTAAAGATGCTGTGGGACCCATTGGTCCTGAGAGGCTAGGAAAATTAGATTCCCTACCCTTTGCACTGGCGTTTGAATGCCCAGGGTCTGCTCCCTGGCTAGTGTTCAACGCCAGCAACACTCCATCCAGAGTGTTCTATTTTCACTATTGAACATTTCTGTCTCTGCTCTGACTGATGCACATGATCATGAACCTAAAAAAATAACTTAAAAAACAAAATAAAAGAAAATAGAAATAATTAATTAAGGTTGGGTTGCCTCCCAACAAGCGATTCTTTAACGTCATTAGCTTGATGGTTAGCTCCTTACGGAGGTGAGTATGGGCTCAGAATTTCGTTCCTTACAATGAATTTTCTTTTTGTCTTCTCATGAATGAGCTCCACATGCTCTAGAGATAGGACATGACTCATTGTATGTGGTATGACTAGTTTCTTGGTGAAGACAACTTTCATACCAGGTGAGAGGCCTTCAGTGGGAACTTTCTTTTCGATCAAACCTTTAGGTACTTTCTTCTGAGTACCTTTGTTTTAGTGCTTTTTAATGGCTGCACAACACCAAATTTAGAATTGATGTTTGGGGTTTAGTACAACTCTGCACTGAAAGAGAGGGTTGGAACACTTGGTGTTTCACTATGGTCTCTTTCTTTTCAGAGGAAGAATTGGGATTGGACATCTTGAACAAGATGTAGTCCCCTCCTAGTTGGAAAACCATTTCTTCCTTTCCCACGTTAATCATGGCATTTGTAGTAGCCAGAAAAGGTCTTCCGAGGATGATAAAATCATCCTCATCCTTTCCTATGTCCAAGACTATAAAGTTTGCAAGGATGTAGTGGTCTTCAACCTTCACCAAGACATCCTCTACTAAGCCATATGGCTTCTTTATTGACTTGTCTGTCATCTCTAGGGAGATGTTTGCAGCTTGTACCTTAAAGATTCCCAGCTTCTCCATTACAGAGAGTGGCATGAGGTTTATACTTGATCCTAGGTCACACAGAGCCTTTTCAAAGGTCATGGTGCCTATGGTGCAAGGAATCAGAAAGCGTCCAGGATCTGAAAGCTTCTGAGGTAGCTTCTGCTGAACCAAAGCATTGAGTTTTTTGGAAAGCAATGGAGGTTCTTCCTCCAAAGGCTTTGTACCAAATAACTTAGCATTTAGCTTCATGAGAGCTCCTAGGTATCGAGCAACTTGCTCTTCCCTAGTGTCTTCATCCTCATCAGAGGATGAGTATTCATCAGAACTCATGCATTGCAGGAGTGCATGCAAAGGAACCTCTATGGTTTCTATATGAGCCTTAGCTTCCTTTCGGCCTTGGATAGGGATTTCTTGAGTGGTTATTGAGCATTCAGAGGGTGTGCCTCTATTGGCGTTCAATGCTAGCTCTGATGGCTCTTTGGGCATTGAACGTCCATACTGTGTACCCTTACTGGCTTTAAATCCAGTTCCCTTACCATTTTGGGCGTTGAACGCCCTGAAGGGATGTCCTGGCTGGTATTCAACGCCAACTTCCTCACTGGCGTTCAGCTCCAGAGTTCCTGCTTGTTTGGGCATTGAATGCCCAGCTAGTGTTCCCTGGCTAGCGTTCAACACCAGCTCTGCTGCCAGGATGGGCGTTGAACGCCCAGTGAGATCTTCTTCACTGGCATTCAATGCCTTCCCAATCTCTCCGGATTCGGCCTCAACCTCTATGGTGATGTCCTTGCACTCTTCTCTTGGATTTACTTCAGTGTTACTAGGAAGAGTGGCAGGAGGAGTCTCAGGGATCCTCTTGCTCTTACACTCTTCTCTTGGGTTTACTTCAGTGTTACTTGGAAGAGTGTCAAGAGGAGTCTCAGGGATGATCTTGCTCAGTTGACCAATCTGTACCTCAAAATTTCTGATGGAGGATCTTGTTTCAGTTATGAAACTATGAGTGGTCTTAGAGAGGCTGGAAACTAGAGTGACTAAGTCTAAAAGGCTCAGCTTAGGGGTTTCTATATGTTCCTGAGAAGATGGAAATGGTGGTCTGTTGTTGAACCTATTCTGGTTCCTTCCACCTTGATTATTATTATTATTGAAGCCTTGCTGAGGCTTCTATTGATCCTTCCATGAAATGTTAGGATGATTCCTCCATAAAGGATTGTAGGTGTTTCCATAGGGTTTTCCCATGTAATTCACCTCCTCCATGGTGGGTTGATCAGGATCATAAGCTTCTACTTCAAAAGAAGCTTCCTGAGTGCTGCTAGCTACAACTTGCGTTCCAGTCAAATGCTGAGAGATCATATTGACATGCTGGGTCAAGATCTTGTTCTGAGCCAATATGGCATTCAGAGTATCAACTTCAAGATCTCTTTTCTTTTGAAGTACCCCATTACTTACAGGATTTCTTTTAGAAGTGTACATGAATTTGTTATTTGCAACCATCTCAATGAGTTCTCTTGCTTCTACAGGTGTTTTCTTCAAGTGGAGTGATCCACCTGTAGAGTTGTCCAATGATATTTTGGACATCTCAGACAGACCATCATAGAACATGCCTATGATAGACCATTCTGAGAGCATGTCAGGAGGACATCTCCTGATCAGTTGCTTGTATCTTTTCCAAGCTTCATTGAGGAATTCACCTTCTCTTTGTCTAAAGGTTTGAACTTCCACTCTAATTTTGCTCATCCTTTGAGGAGGAAAGAATTTAGCCAAGAAAGCATTAACCAGCTTTTCTCAAGAGTCTAGGCACTCTTTAGGTTGAAAATTCAACCATATTTTAGCTTTGTCTCTTACAGAAATGGAAAAGAGTACAAGTTTGTAGACCTCAGGATTTACTCCATTGGTCTTAACAGTTGGTGGACGAAATTGTGATCACTATGTTCTTCTAACTTTTGAGCTTTAGTATGAATATACCTTTAGGGCACTGTTTATTTTCTTCACAACTCCGTTCAACTAACCAGCAAGTGTACTGGGTCGTCCAAGTAATAACCTTACGTGAGTAAGGGTCGAATCCACAGAGATTGTTGGTATGAAGCAAGCTATGGTCACCTTGCAAATCTCAGTCAGGCAGATTAAAATTGGATTTATTGGAATGGATAATGAATAAAAAGGAGTAATAAAAAGGGATAGAAAACTTATGTAGATTCATTGGTAGGAATTTCAGATAAGCGGAATGGAGATGATGTAGAGCTCTTGGACGCCTGCTCTCCCATTGCTTCTACTCAATCCTTCTTACTCCTTTCCATGGCAAGCTGTATGTAGGGCATCACCGTTGTCAGTGGCTACATCCCATCCTCGCAGTGAAAGCTAATGCTCACGCACTCTGTCACAGTACGGCCAATCACCGGTTGGTTCCCGCTTCCTACTGGAATAGAATCCCTCTTTTGCGTCTGTCACTAACGCCCAGCAGGTTGCAAGTTTGAAGCTCGTCACAGTCACTCAATCACAGAATCCTACTCGGAATACCATAGACAAGGTTTAGACTTTCCGGATCCTCATGAATGCCGCCATCTATCTAGCTTATACCACGAAGATTCTGTTGGGGAATCTAAGAGATACACATTCAAGCCTTGTTGCATGTAGAACGGTAGTGGTTGTCAATCACGCGCATTCATAAGTGAGAATGATGATGAGAGTTATTAGCTCATCACATTCATCATGTTCTTGGGTACGAATGGATATCTTGGAATAAGAATAAGATAGAGAATTGAATAAAAGAAAATAGAACTTCATTAATTTTTGAGGTACAGCAGAGCTCCACACCCTTAATCTATGGTGTGCAGAAACTCCACCGTTGAAAATACATAAGTGGAAGAGGTCCAGGCATGGCCGAATGGCCAGCCCCCTAAAACGTGATCACTAGATCAAAAATACAATCCAGGATGTCTAATACAATAGATAGATGTCCTATATATACTAGACTAGCTACTAGGGTTTACATGAGTAAGTATTTGATGCATAAATCCACTTCCGGGGCCCACTTGGTGTGTGCTTGGGCTGAGCTTGATCAATCCACGAGCTAAGGCTTCTCTTGGAGTTGAATTTCGAGTTATGATGTGTTTTGGGCGTTCAACTCCGGATCATGACGTTTTTCTGGCGTTTAACTCCAGAAAGGAGCGTGTACTTGGCGTTCAACGCCAAGTTGCGTCGTCATTCTTCGAATAAAGTATGAACTATTATATATTGATGGAAAGCCCTGGATGTCTACTTTCCAACGCCGTTGAGAGCGCGCCATTTGGAGTTCTGTAGCTCCAGAAAATCCATTTCGAGTGCAGGGAGGTCAGAATCCAACAGCATCAGCAGTCCTTTTATCAGCCTTTTCCAGAGTTTTGCTCAAATCCCTCAATTTCAGTCAGAATTTACCTGAAATCACAGAAAAATACACAAACTCATAGTAAAGTCCAGAAATGTGAATTTAACATAAAAACTAATGAAAACATCCCTAAAAGTAGCTCAAACTTACTAAAAACTATATAAAAACAATGCCAAAAAGCGTATAAATTATCCGCTCATCACAACACCAAACTTAAATTGTTGCTTGTCCCCAAGCAACTGAAAATCAATTAGGATAAAAAGAAGAGAATATACTATAAGGTCCAAAATATCAATGAATATTAATTTAATTACATGAGCGGGACTTGTAGCTTTTTGCTTCTGAACAGTTTTGGCACCTCACTTTTTCCTTTGAAGTTTAGAGGTATTGGCGTCTCTGGGGGAACTTAGAATTTCAGATAGTGTTATTGACTTTCCTAGTTAAGCATGTTGATTCTTGAACACAGCTACTTATGAGTCTTGGCTGTGGCCCTAAGCACTTTGTCTTCCAGTATTACCACCAGATACACAAATGCCACAGACACATAACTGGGTGAACCTTTTCAGATTGTGACTTAGCTTTGCTAAAGTCCCCAGTTAGTGGTGTCCAGAGCTCTTAAGCACACTCTTTAGCTTTAGATCACGAACTTTAACCATTCAGTCTCAAGCTTTTCACTTGGACCTTCATGACACAAGCACATGGTTAGGGACAGCTTGATTTAGCCGCTTAGGCCTGGATTTATTTTCCTTGGGCCCTCCTATCCATTGATGCTCAAAGCCTTGGATCCTTTGCTTTATTTTTCGCAAAATTTTTTTTTTCACTGCTTTTTCTTGCTTCAAGAATCAATTTCATGATGTTTTTCAGATCATCAATAACATTTCTCTTTGTTCATCATTCTTTCAAGAACCAACAATTTTAAACACTCATAAACAACAAGATCAAAAGACATATGCACTGTTCATTCATTCATTCAGAAAACAAAAATTATTGTCACCACATCAATATAATTAAACTAAGTTCAATAATAATTTCGAAAATTATGTACTTCTTGTTCTTTTGAATTAAAACATTTTTCTTTAAGAGAGGTGAAGGACTAATGGATTTTATTCATAGCTTTAAGGCATGGTTACATACTAATGATCATGAAGTAGAGACACAAAAACATAGATAAACACAATAATTAAAAATCGAAAACAGAAAGAAATAAAGAACAAGGAATGAATCCACCTTTTAGTGGCGTCTTCTTCTTGAAGGACCAATGATGTTCTTCAACTCTTCTATGTCCCTTCCTTGCCTTTGTTGCTCCTCCCTCATTGCTCTTTGATCTTCTCTTATTTCTTGGAGAGTGAGGGCGTGTTCATGGTGTTCCACCCTTAGTTGTTCCACATTATGGCTCAAATCCTCTAAAGAGGTACTGAGTTGCTCCCAATAGTTGTTGGGAGGAAAGTGCATTCCATGAGGCATTTGTTGATGATGAACTTCCTCATGTTCTCCTTGGGGGCCGTGAGGAACTTCTCTTGTTTGCTCCATCCTTTTCTTGGTGATGGGCTTGTCTTCTTCAATGGAGACATCTCCATCTATGATAACTCCGGCTGAATAACATAGATGGCATATGAGGTGGGGGAAGGCTAGCCGTGCCATGTATGAAGGCTTGTCAGCTATTTTGTAGAGTTCATTAGATATGACTTCATGAACCTCTGCTTCCTCTCCAATCATGATGCTATGAATCATGATGGCCCGATCCACAGTAACTTCAGATCGGTTGCTTGTAGGGATGATGGATCTTTGAATGAACTCCAACCATCCTCTAGCTACAGGCTTGAGGTCCAGTCTTCTTAGTTGGACTGGTTTGCCTTTGGAGTCTACTCTCCATTGGGCTCCTTCCACACATATGTCCCTAAGGACTTGGTCCAACCTTTGATTGAAGTTGACCCTTCTTGTGTAGGGGCGTTCATCACCTTGCATCATGGGTAAATGAAATGCCAACCTCACATTTTCCGGACTGAAATCCAAGTATTTCCCCCTAACCATTGTGAGATAATTCTTTGGGCTTGGGTTCATACTTTGGTCATGGTTCCTTGTGATCCATGCATTAGCATAGAACTCTTGAACCATCAATATTCCAACTTGTTGCATGGGGTTGGTTATGACTTCCCAACCTCTTCTTTGAACCTCATGTCGGATTTCCGGATACTCATTCTTCTTGAGTTTGAAAGGGACCTCAGGGATCACCTTCTTCTTTGCCACAACATCATAGAAGTGGTCTTGATGGCTCTTGGAGATGAATCTCTCCTTCTCCCATGACTCGGAAGTGGAAGCTTTTGCCTTTCCTTTTCCTTTTCTTGAGGAAACTCCGGTCTTGGGTGCCATTGATGGTGAATGAAAAATAAAAAGCTTAGGCTTTTTACCACACCAAACTTAAAATTTGCTCGCCCTCGAGCAAAAAAGAAAAGAAGAGTAGAAGAAGAAGAAGAGAATATTGAAAGAGAGGGAGAAGAGTGTGTTCGGCTATATGAGAGAAGAAGGGGTTTGTGTTGTGTGAAAATGAAGGAGAAAGGAAAGGTATTTATAGGGAGAGGGGGGGTTGGGTTTCGGCCATTTTGGGTGGGAAAGGGTGGGAAATTGAATTTGAATGTAATGGAGGTAGGTGGGGTTTATGGGGAAGAGGGGTTGATGTGAATGGTGAATGGGGTAATTGGGAAGAGGAGTTGAGGTGATAGGTGAAGGTTTTTGGGAAGTGTGACATTGAGAATGAGATTTGGATTAGGAGAGTGTGATTAGGATTAAAAGAAAAGGTAGGTGGGGATCCTGTGGGGTCCACAGATCCTGAGATGAGGATCCTGTGGGGTCCACAGATCCTGAGGTGAAAAGAAATACCATTCCTTCACCCTATAGGCATGTAACATGCCTTCATGCATCATTCTGGCGTTCAAACGCCCATTGATGCTCGTTCTGGGCGTTAAACGCCCATATTATGCATGTTTCTGGCGTTGAACGCCAGTTTCATGCTTGTTTCTGGCGTTCAGCGCCAGATTGTCTTCTGTGTGCGCATCCTGGCGTTTAACGCCAGGTTGTTGCTTGTTTTGGGCGTTGAACGCCAGAAAGATGCTCTGTTCTGGCGTTGAACGCCAGAAAGATGCTCCTTCTGGGCGTTGAACGCCAGCCCGTGCGTCCTCCAGGGTGAAAAATTTTTTTCTTCTGTTTTTGACTCTGTTTTTAATTTTTTGATTTTTTTCGTGACTCCTCATGATCATGTACCTAATTCAACACAAAAATAACACCAAAACAAAATAAAATAAAATTAGATAAATAAAATTGGGTTGCCTCCCAACAAGCACTTCTTTAATGTCAATAGCTTGACAGTGGCTCTCATGGAGCCCCAAGATGATCAGGTCAACTTAAGTGTGGTATTCCCAACACCAAACTTAGAGTTTGGATATGGGGTTTGAACACCAAACTTAGAGTTTGGTTGTGGCCTCACAACACCAAACTTAGAGTTTGACTGTGCGGGCTCTTCTTGACTCTGAACTGAGAGAAGCTCTACATGCTTACTCTCTTTTGTCACAGAGGGATGGCCATGTGCCTGAAACACAAGGTAGTCCCCATTCAATTGAAGGACTAACTCACCTCTGTTGACATCTATCACAGCTCCTGCTGTGGCTAGGAAAGGTCTTCCTAGGATGATGCATTCATCATCTTCATTCCTAGTGTCTAGGATTATGAAATCAGTAGGGATGTAAAGGCTTTCAACCTTTACTAACACGTCCTCTACTATGCCATATGCTTGCCTCACTGACTTATCTGCCAATTGTAATGAGAACAAGGCAGGTTGTACCTCAATGATCCCCAGCTTCTCCATTACAGAGAGTGGCATAAGATTTATCCCTGACCCCAGATCACACAGAGCTTTTTCAAAGCTCATGGTGCCAATGGTGCAAGGTATTAAGAACTTGCCAGGATCTTGTTTCTTTTGAGGTAGAGTTCTCTGAATCCAAGTATCTAGTTCATTAATGAGCAGGGGAGGGTCACTTTCCCAAGTCTCATTACCAAACAACTTGGCATTCAGCTTCATGATAGCTCCTAAATATAGAGCAGCTTGCTCTCCAGTCACATCTTCATCCTCTTCAGAGGATGAATAGTCTTCAGAGCTCATGAATGGCAGAAGGAGATTTAAAGGGATCTCTATGGTCTCTAGATGAGCCTCAGATTCCTCAGGATCCTTAATAGGAAACTCCTTCTTGCTTGAGGGACGTCCCAGGAGGTCTTCCTCACTAGGATTTTCGTCCTCCTCCTCCCTTGTGCATTCGGCCATTTTGATTATGTCAATGGCCTTGCACTCTCCTTTTGGATTCTCTTCTGTATTGCTTGGGAGAATACTGGGAGGAGTTTCAATAACTTTCTTACTCAGCTGGCCCACTTGTGTCTCCAAATTTCTAATGGAGGATCTTGTTTCATTCATGAAACTAAAAGTGGCCTTTGACAGATCAGAGACTATATTGGCTAAATTAGAATTGTTTTGTTCAGAATTCTCTGTCTGTTGCTGAGAAGATGATGGATATGGCTTACTATTGTTCAGCCTTGTACGTCCACCATTATTAAAGCCTTGTTGAGGCTTTTGTTGATCCTTCCAGGAGAAATTTGGATGATTTCTCCATGATGAGTTATAGGTGTTTCCATAAGGTTCACCTAAGTAATTAACCTCTGCCATGGCAGGGTTCTCAGGATCATAAGCTTCTTCAGAAGCTGCCTCTCTAGCACTGTTGGATGCATGTTGCAATCCATTCAGATTTTGAGAGATCATGTTGACCTGTTGAGTCAACACTTTGTTCTGAGCCAATATGGCATTCAGAGCATCAATTTCAAGAACTCCTTTCTTCTGAGGTACCCCATTGCTCACGGAATTCCTCTCAGAAGTATACATGAACTGGTTGTTTGCAACCATGTCAATGAGTTCTTGAGCCTCTTCAGGCGTTTTCTTCAGGTGAATAGATCCACCTGCAGAATGGTCCAATGACATTTTCGAAAATTCAGAGAGACCATAATAGAATATATCTAATATGGTCCATTCTGAAAACATGTCAGATGGACATCTTTTGGTCAGCTGCTTATATCTTTCCCAAGCTTCATAGAGGGATTCACCATCTTTTTGTTGAAGGTTGAACATCCACTCTCAGCTTGCTCAGCTTTTGAGGAGGAAAGAATTTATCCAAGAAGGCAGTGACCAGCTTATCCCAGGAGTCCAGGCTATCCTTAGGTTGTGAATCCAACCAGATTCTAGCTCTGTCTCTTACAGCAAAAGGGAAAAGCATGAGTCTGTAGACTTCAGGATCAACTCCATTCGTCTTTACAGTCTCACAGATCTGCAAGAATTCAGTTAAAAACTGATAAGGATCTTCAGATGGAAGTCCATAAAACTTGCAGTTTTGTTGCATTAAAGCAACTAGTTGAGGCTTAAGCTCAAAGTTATTGGCTCCAATGGCAGGAATGGAGATGCTTCTTCCATCAAATTTGGACGTTGGCTTTGTGAAGTCACCAAGCATTCTCCTTGCATTATTATTATTATTTTCCTCTTCCATCTCTTTCTCTTGTTCGAAAATTTCAAGAAGGTTTCTTCTGGATTGTTGTAATTTAGCTTCTTTTAATTTTCTCTTCAGAGTCCTTTCAGGTTCTGGATCAATTTCAACAAGAGTGCCTTTATCCCTGTTCCTGCTCATATGAAAGAGAAGAAAACAAGAAAAGAAAGAGGAATCTTCGATGTCACAGTATAGAGATTCCTTTATGTTAGTAGAAAAAGAAAGGGGTATAAGAAAGAAGAATGGGGTTCGGATTTTAGAGAGGTGAAGAGAAGTGTTAGTAATTAAATAATTAAATAGAAGAAGAAAAGAAGAGGGAAATTTCGAAAATAATTTTTGAAAAAGAGTTAGTGATTTTCGAAAATTAGAGATAAATTGTAATTAAAATTAAAACATGAAACAATTAATTAATTAAAAAGAACTTTTTGAAAAAGAGAGAGATATTTTCGAAAATAGAAGAGGGAAAAGTAGTTAGGTAGTTTTGAAAAAGATAAGAAACAACAAAAAGTTAGTTAGTTGATTGAAAAAAAGATTTGAAATCAAATTTGAAAAAGATATGAAGATAAGAGGTTAGATAAGATATTTTGAAATCAAATTTTGAAAAAGATAAAAATATTTTTGAAAAAGATAAGATAAATGATAAAAAGATTTTTAAGAAAATATTTTGAAAAAGATTTAATTTTTAAAATTACTTAGCTAACAAGAAACTACAAGATAAGATTCTAGACTTAAAGATTGAACCTTTCTTAACAAGAAAGTAACAAACTTCAAATTTTTGAACCAATCACATTAATTGTTAGCCAATTTTCGAAAATTACATATAAAGATAAGAAAAAGATTTTGAAAATAATTTGAAAAAGATATTTTTTTTTTAAAATTTTCGAAAAATAGAAAAAATTGAAAAAGATATGATTTTTGAAAAAGATTTTGAAAAGATAAGATTTTTAAAATTGAAATTTTGACTTGACTTGCAAGACACAACTAATTTTGAAAATTTTTGACCAAGTCAACCCAAAATTTCGAAAATTGGAGGAAAATAAGGAAAAGATATTTTTTTGATTTTTAAATTTTTAAAGAAAAACACAAAAATGACCCAAAACATGAAAATTTTGGATCAAGACACAAAATGCATGCAAGAATGCTATGAATGTCAAGATGAACACCAAGAACACTATGAAGATCATGATGAACATCAAGAACATAATTTTGAAAAATTTTTAATGCAAAGAAAACATGCAAGACACCAAACTTAGAAATTTTTAATGCATGGAAAATATGAATGCAAAAATGCACAAGAAAAACAAGAAAAGACACAAAACAAGAAATCATCAAGATCAAACAAGAAGACTTATCAAGAACAACTTGAAGATCATGAAGAACACTATGAATGCATGGGATTTTCGAAAAATGCAAGAAAAATTTTAAAAGCATGCAATTGACAACAAACTTAAAAATTAACACAAGACTCAAACAAGAAACACAAAATATTTTTGATTTTTATGATTTTCTAATTTTTTTTGTATTTTTCATTAATTATTTTCGAAAATAAAAGTTGGAAAAACGAAAAATAAAAAGAAAAATTTTGAAAAAGATTTTTGAAAAGAAAATTACCTAATCTGAGCAACAAGATGAACCGTCAGTTGTCCACACTCGAACAATCCCCGGCAACGGCGCCAAAAACTTGGTGGACGAAATTGTGATCACTATGTTCTTCTATCTTTTGAGCTTTAGTATGAATATACCTTTAGGGCACTGTTTATTTTCTTCACAACTCCGTTCAACTAACCAGCAAGTGTACTGGGTCGTCCAAGTAATAACCTTACGTGAGTAAGGGTCGAATCCACAGAGATTGTTGGTATGAAGCAAGCTATGGTCACCTTGCAAATCTCAGTCAGGCAGATTAAAATTGGATTTATTGGAATGGATAATGAATAAAAAGGAGTAATAAAAAGGGATAGAAAACTTATGTAGATTCATTGGTAGGAATTTCAGATAAGCGGAATGGAGATGCTGTAGAGCTCTTGGACGCCTGCTCTCCCATTGCTTCTACTCAATCCTTCTTACTCCTTTCCATGGCAAGCTGTATGTAGGGCATCACCGTTATCAGTGGCTACATCCATCTCGCAGTGAAAGCTAATGCTCACGCACTCTGTCACAGTACGGCCAATCACCGGTTGGTTCCGCTTCCTACTGGAATAATCCCTCTTTGCGTCTGTCACTAACGCCCAGCAGGTTGCAAGTTTGAAGCTCGTCACAGCACTCAATCACAGAATCCTACTCGGAATACCATAGACAAGGTTTAGACTTTCCGGATCCTCATGAATGCCGCCATCTATCTAGCTTATACCACGAAGATTCTGTTGGGGAATCTAAGAGATACACATTCAAGCCTTGTTGCATGTAGAACGGTAGTGGTTGTCAATCACGCGCATTCATAAGTGAGAATGATGATGAGAGTTATTAGCTCATCATTCATCATGTTCTGGGTACGAATGGATATCTTGGAATAAGAATAAGATAGAGAATGAATAAAAGAAAATAGAACTTCATTAATTTTGAGGTACAGCAGAGCTCCACACCCTTAATCTATGGTGTGCAGAAAACTCCACCGTTGAAAATACATAAGTGGAAGAGGTCCAGGCATGGCCGAATGGCCAGCCCTAAAACGTGATCACTAGATCAAAATACAATCCAGATGTCTAATACATAGATAGATGTCCTATATATACTAGACTAGCTACTAGGGTTACATGAGTAAGTATTTGATGCATAAATCCACTTCCGGGGCCCACTTGGTGTGTGCTTGGGTGAGCTTGATCAATCCACGAGCTAAGGCTTCTCTTGGAGTTGAATTTCGAGTTATGATGTGTTTTGGGCGTCAACTCCGGATCATGACGTTTTTCTGGCGTTTAACTCCAGAAAGGAGCGTGTACTTGGCGTTCAACGCCAAGTGCGTCATCATCTTCGAATAAAGTATGGACTATTATATATTGCTGGAAAGCCCTGGATGTCTACTTTCCAACGCCGTTGAGAGCGCGCCATTTGGAGTTCTGTAGCTCCAGAAAATCCATTTCGAGTGCAGGGAGGTCAGAATCCAACAGCATCAGCAGTCCTTTTGTCAGCCTTTTCCAGAGTTTTGCTCAAATCCCTCAATTTCAGTCAGAATTTACCTGAAATCACAGAAAAACACACAAACTCATAGTAAAGTCCAGAAATGTGAATTTAACATAAAAACTAATGAAAACATCCCTAAAAGTAGCTCAAACTTACTAAAAACTATATAAAAACAATGCCAAAAAGCGTATAAATTATCCGCTCATCAACAGTATCACAGATATGTAAGAATTCAGCTAAGAACTGATGTGGATCTTCCAGTGGAAGTCTATAGAACTTGCAATTCTGTTACAGAAGAAAGACTAACTGAGGCTTAAGCTCAAGGTTGTTAGCTCCAATTGCAGGTACAGAGATGCTTCTGCCATAAAAGTCAGAGGTAGGCATGGTGAAGTGGTGCGCGAAATTGTGAACAATACTTTTCACAACTCTCATAATCCCTGGTCATGAACTCCAAAAACTTGGTGGTTCAATTCCATGGCATTACACAACTTCGCACAACTAACCAGCAAGTGCACTGGGTCGTCCAAGTAATACCTTACGTGAGTAAGGGTCGATCCCACGGAGATTGTTAGCATTGAAGCAAGCTATGGTCATCTTGTAAATCTTAGTCAGGCAAACTCAAATATATATGATGATGAACGAAAATAATATAAAAGATAAAGATAGTGATACTTATGTATATCATTGGTGTAAGAGCTTCAGACAAGTGTATGAAGATGCCTTCCCTTCCGTCTCTCTGCTTTCCTACTGCCTTCATCCAATCCTTCTTACTCCTTTCCATGGCAAACTTGTGTAGGGTTTCACTGTTGTCAGCAGCTACCTCCCATCCTCTCAGTGAAAGCGATTGCATATGTCCTGTCACGGCATAGCGGAATTCAGCTGTCGGTTCTCGGTCAGGCCGAAATAATATCCATTGATACTTTTGCGTCTGTCACTAACGCCCTAGCCTGCTAGGAGTTTGAAGCACGTCACAGTCATTCAGTCATTGAATCCTACTCAGAATACCACAGACAAGGTTAGACCTTCCGAATTCTCTTGAATGCTGCTATCAGTTCTTGCCTATACCACGAAGACTCTGATCTCACAGAATGGTTGGCTCGTTTGTCAGGCGAGCACTCGGTTGTCAGGCGATCAACCATGCATCGTGCAATCAGGAATCCAAGAGATATTCACTAAGCCTCAGATGCTTGTAGAACAAGAATGGTTGTCAGTCACCCTGTTCATGAGTGAGAATGGTGATGGGCGTCAATCATCACCTTCATCATGTTGAAGAACAAGTGATATCTTGGATAAAGAACAAGCGGAATTGAATGGAAGAACAATAGTAATTGCATTAATACTCGAGGTACAGCAGAGCTCCACACCTTAATCTATGGTGTGTGAAACTCCACCGTTGAAAACATAAGAACAAGGTCTAGGCATGGCCGAATGGCCAGCCTCCCAAGTCTAAGATAGCATAAAACAAAGATAGCTACCCAAAAGCCTCTTTTAATACAATAGTAAAAGGTCCTACTTATAGAAAACTAGTACATAGATGAGTAAATGACATAAAAATCCACTTCCGGGCCCACTTGGTGTGTACTTGGGCTGAGCAATGAAGCTTTTCGTGTAGAGACTCTCCTTGGAGTTAAACGCCAGCTTTAGTGCCAGTTGGGCGTTTAACTCCCAATTAGGTGCCAGTTCCGGCGTTTAACGCTGGAATTTCTTGAGGTGACTTTGAACGCCGGTTTGGGCCATCAAATCTTGGGCAAAGTATGGACTATTTATATTGCTGGAAAGCCCAGGATGTCTACTTCCAACGCCGTTGAGCGCGCCAATTGGGCTTCTGTAGCTCCAGAAAATCCACTTCGAGTGCAGGGAGGTCAGAATCCAACAGCATCTGCAGTCCTTTTGAGTCTCTGGATCAATTTTTGCTCAGGTCCCTCAATTTCAGCCAGAAAATACTGAAATCACAGAAAAACACACAAACCATAGTAAAGTCCAGAAAAGTGAAATTTAATTAAAAACTAATAAAAATATAATAAAAACTAACTAAATCATAACAAAACTACTAAAAACAATGCCAAAAAAGTATACAAATTATCCGCTCATCACAACACCAAACTTAAATTGTTGCTTGTCCCCAAGCAACTGAACAATCAAATAAGATAAAAAGAAGAGAATATGCAATGAACTCCAAAAACATCTATGAAAATCAGTATTAATTAGATGAGCGGGGCTTTTATCTTTTTGCTTCTGAATAGTTTTGGCATCTCACTCTATCCCTTGTAATTCAGAATGATGGCTTCCTTAGGAACTTAGAATCCAGATAGTGTTAATGATTCTCCTAGTAAAGTATGATGATTCTTGAACATAGCTATTTATTGAGTCTGGCTGTGGCCCAAAGCACTCTGTCTTCCAGTATTACCACCGGATACATACATGCCACAGACACATAATTGGGTGAACCTTTTCAGATTGTGACTCAGCTTTGCTAAAGTCCCCAATTAGAGGTGTCCAGGGTTCTTAAGCACACTCTTATTGCCTTGGATCACAACTTTATTTTTCTTTTTTTCTTTTTTTTTCGATTTTTTTTTCGTTTGCTTTTCTCTTTCTTTTTTTTTTTTGTATTCACTGCTTTTTCTTGCTTCAAGAATCATTTTTAATGATTTTTCAGATCCTCAGTAAGTCTCCTTTTTCATCATTCTTTCAAGAGCCAACATTCATGAACCAAAGTTCAAAAGACATATGCACTGTTCAAGCATACATTCAGAGACAAAAGGTTGCCACCACATCAAAATAATTAAACTATTATAAAATTCAGAATTCATGCAATTCTTCTCCTTTTCAATTAAGAACAATTTTTTTTCAAGAAAGGTGATGGATTCATAGGACATTCATACTTTAAGGCATAGACACTAAGACACTAATGATCACAAGACACAAACATGGATAACATAAAGCATAAAAATCGAAAAACAGAAGAATAAAGAACAAGGAAATCAAGGAACGGGTCACCTTAGTGATGGCGGCTCTTTCTTGCTCTTGAAGATCCTATGGAGTGCTTGAGCGCCTCAATGTCTCTTCCTGTCTTTGTTGCTCCTCCTCATGATTCTTTGGTCTTCTCTAATTTCATGGAGGAGAATGGAGTGTTCTTGATGCTCCACCCTTAGTTGTCCCATGTTGGAACTCAATTCTCCTAGAGAGGTGTTTAGTTGCTCCAATAGTTTTGTGGAGGAAAGTGCATCCCTTGAGGATCTCAGGGACTCTTGGTGAGAGGGGTCTCTTGTGTACTCCATCCTTTTCTTGGTGATGGGCTTGTCCTCATCAATGGGGGTATCTCCCTCTATGTCAACTCCAACTGAATAACAGAGGTGACAGATGAGATGAGGAAAGGCTACCTTGCCAAAGTGGAGGTCTTGTCCGCCACCTTGTAGAGTTCTTGGGCTATAACCTCATGAACTTCTATTCTTCTCCAATCATGATGCTATGGATCATGATGGCCCGGTCTATGGTAACTTCAGACCGGTTGCTAGTGGGAATGATTGAGCGTTGTATGAACTCAACCATCTCTAGCCATGGGCTTGAGGTCATGCCTTCTTAATTGAACCGGCTTGCCTCTTGAATCTTGCTTCCATTGTGCGCCCTCTTCACATATGGTTGTGAGGACTTGGTCCAACCTTTGATCAAAGTTGACCCTTCTAGTGTAAGGATGCTCATCTCCTTGAATCATAGGCAAGTTGAACGCCACCCTCACATTCTCCGGACTAAAATCCAAGTATTTCCCCCGAACCATAGTGAGATAATTCTTTGGATTCGGGTTCACACTTTGGTCATGGTTCTTGGTGATCCATGCATTGGCATAGAACTCTTGAACCATCAAGATT